>NW_015659932.1:203966-217393 GCF_001515625.1 Sinocyclocheilus rhinocerous | reverse complement strand
CTACTCCTAGTGGTTTTGGGGGAATAATTAACTTAAAAGTCATGATGCTAATGACTGCATTTTTTATTAATATTCCTATGTGGAACATTTTGCATCTTGCATATTTTGCATATTTTGCTAAATAAATATTTAGTTAAATACTGTTTATTACTGTTTTAGTCTCATATAATTTGCATTGCTTTGTTGCCATTTACTTTTAAATAATTATATAATTTGCAATTATATTTCTATATTTTATTGCAACCATAGAACTGCAGCTTCTGCATATTTATTTTATTTTATTTTATTTTATTTTATTTTTATTTTTTTATTTTTGTTTAAATTTTTTTCTTTGTGTTTAAAATTTTTTTGCCTTGTTTTCCAGTAAAAGAAATATATAAAAATCCTTATAAAAAGATAAATTATTTATCTAAAATGTCATATTTTGAGAGAGAGAGAAAAAAAAACTCATCATTGGAATTTTTTGTTTCTTTTTTAAGCATTTTAAACAAAACAAAAATCATTAGATTTATGTTTTTTTTAAAACAATTTTTTAAAGTTCTCTCTTGTCTCTTTTTGCTGTTTTTTTTATAAGGTTAAATTTATGTTTAAAAACTGTCTCTCTGTTATCTCTTTGTACTCTTTTCTTATTTTAGACCGTAACAATGCAGCATACATTTAACACCACAATTTGTGGTTGTGTTTAAAAGAGACAGCGATAGTGGGGGTTGGCTTGTGTATACACTGGTGTGTGTGTGTGTGTGTGTGTGTGTGTGCGTTTTTCTAATGTATGTATGTATTACACATGTGGCCATTAGGCGTCTAACAGCAGCTCCAGTGGGACTGTTTTGTCTTGGCTAATAGGACTAAAGTAGAAGCCCAGACTCTCTTAACTTTGCTGTAACAACACAGACCTATGACAATGAAATGAATCATGCCATACTGTAGCTTGTGAGTGTGTGTGTGTGTCTGTGTGTCTGTGTGTGTGTGTGAGAACATGTGAAGAAAAACACCCTTTGGGGCCTTATGCTCCAAACAAAATACTAACATACATCAAGCACCTTATTTCAAATGTTCCCTGCGGCCCACTGAAGAAAATATCTGGCTGTTGTAAACTGCCGGGTTGTAGTTATGGGAATGAATTTCACCCTTGTTATTTCAGATTCTAAAATAGATTTTCCTCTAATCATTAAGCTCAATGTGTCATGTGCTGTACAATCTTCATGCTTTCTGTCAAACACACGGTTTGCTCCTCTATTCATAATAAACATCTTCACTGTTATCTGATAATCATGCTAAAGTACTGTAGGTTAAGGTTTCACTAAAGTGTCTACTACATTTACATTTACATTTAGTCATTTTGCAGACGCTTTTATCCAAAATGACTTACAATTGGGGAATACATAAAGCGATTCATCTTAAAGAGGCAAACAGACACAGGAAGTGCTCGCAATACCAAGTTTCAGGCATTGTTTAAATCAGTACAAGCTAGAAAGGGGAGGAATAAATAAAGAGAAAGACAAAGTTTTTTTTTAAAATTTAGGATGAAGTCAAGTAGCGTTGAAAGAGATGAGTTTTCAGTTGTCTCTTGAAAATTGTCAGGGATTCAGCATTCCGGATAGGGGTGGAAAGATCATTCCACCAGCCAGGAACGGTGAACGAGAATGTTCTGGAAAGTGATTTTGAGCCTCTCTGTGATGGTACCACGAGGAGTTGCTCACTAGCGGATCTCAGACTTCTGGAGGGGACATAGATTCGTAGTAGTGAGTGGAAGTAGGCGGGTGCTGAGCCTGTGGCTGTTCTATATGCAAGCATCAATGTCTTGAACTTGATGCGAGCCGCAACCGGTAGCCAGTGCAAGGAGATAAAGAGAGGTGTAACATGGGCTCTTTTGGGCTCGTTGAAAACCAGTCGTGCCGCTGCATTCTGAATCATTTGTAGAGGTTTGATTGTGCTTCATGGAAGTCCAGCCAGAAGAGCATTGCAGTAGTCCAGCCTAGAAATGACAAGGGCCTGGACAAGAAGTTGTGCAGCATGCTCCGTTAGAAAGGACCTGATCTTTCTGATGTTGTGCAATGCAAACCTGCAAGATCAAGCAGTCTTTGCAATGTGGTCTTTGAAGGTCAGCTGGTCATCAAAGATTACACCAAGATTTCTGACCGAAGTTGATGGGGTAATTGTAGAAGAACCTAGCTGGATGGAGAAATCATACTGTAGAGTTGGAGTGGCAGGGAAGACAAGAAGCTCAGTCTTTGCCAGGTTGAGCTGTAGGTGATGTTCTTTCATCCATGCCGAGATGTCCGCCAGGCAGCCTGAGATCCGTGCAGCTACCGTTGGATCATCTGGTTGAAATGAGAGGTAGAGCGGTGTGTCATCAGCATAGCAATGGTAGGAGAAGCCATGTGCCTGTATGATGGGACCTAGTGATGTAGTGTATATGGAGAAGAGGAGGGGTCCAAGAACTGATCCCTGAGGAGCCCCAGTGACCAGTTGATGTGCTTTGATTATCTACTAGTCTCTAGAATTCTATTACACTTTCATATCTTTAGCTTAGAGCTTTCCAGCACAGGATTTCATAATTTATTCTCTGTATTTTGTTTCTGAACGCTGCTGAGCTGCAGCAGGTCTCTGGGTCGTGTGAACTGAGCTCAGTCGTGCCTCACTACTATTTTTCTAGGGTAGAACTAACCGACCCATAAATGCACAGGCTAAACTCTCCCAAGAGTCTCTCCGATTGCCCGCTATTAAAGCTAGTGTGCAGACAGACGACCTGTATTCACTTTCAGTCTGTCAACTGCTGTCTGCACACTCTGATTAACAGGGTCAGATGCCACTGAGGTCACTCCACTAACATGAGGGGCCTTGTGTTAGGGTTAAAAAAAACATTTTATTTTATTATTATTTATTTATTAGTATTTTTTCATCTTAATTAATTGTATTTATTTAATTTAATTTTTTAATTTTTAATTGTAATTTTATTTGTTTTGTGTTTTTTTTTTTTTTTTTTTACATTTTAAGATATTTTTATTATTATTGTTATTTATTATTATTTTGGTCGTTTCATTTTGTGTTTTACTTTTCATTTTGTTATTTTGTTTTCCATTTTGCGCTTCTTGACATTTTAAGAAAATATTTTTATTTTGTTTATTTATTTTATTTTTCTGTTTAGTTTTTTCTTGTTTTGTTTTTCATTTTGTAATTTTGTTTTTCATTTTGCTTTAGTTTATTTGACGTTTTAAATGTTTGTTTTTTTTCGTTTTGCTTTTTTTTTTTTTTTGCATTTGCTTTTTAAATTTTTTTTTGATGCCTTAAAGTTTTAATTTTATTATTATTTATTTCACTTTTCTGTTTTGTTTTTGTTATTTTGTTTTGCATTTTGCAATGTTTTTGTGCTTTGTTTTTTGTGTGTTTTTGGTGTGTTGTTTTGTTTTAACCATAATCAAAAGAAAATGCATATCAGCAAAATGAAAATCCATGAAAATCTAGACTATTCATGACTAAACGTGTCCAGTACTCAGCAGCAAACCTCCCACTGGAAGTCAGTTGAACTGTTTGATAAAGGTCTTCTGTATTACGGCCTCCAGGAAGGAGAAAGTTCCTCTGTTGTCTGTGTTACATTTATCATGAAGACCATTAAAATGTGCCTCTTTTACTCAGGTCTGGTACACCTTCCTCTTTCATGCCCTGCAGATAGAAAGGGGGACACAGTCTGGGTAAAGGCAATAAATAGGCACACTGGATAAAGCACAGGTCACAAATGATAGCAGTGAGCGGGGAAAGAGGCAAAACAAGATTTATCCATTTGCAAAGTGAAGAACCCATCGCTGTATAGCCATTTCAGAATTATTCACATATTCATACCACAGAACTAGAAAGATTATACATAACCTCTAAATAATGTATTAAGGAGCAAAAGAGCTGAACAATTTCTGTTATTATGAAACTAAAATTAAATTAAATTTAGATTTGCAGTGCATATAATATTGTGTTGTACAAAATCTATACCAATCAAAAATATACCAGAAAATCTGTAATATTCACTTTTTTTTTTATTGCAACCTTAACCTTGTAGCTCATATATATATATATTTTAAATATTTCTGTCTTGCTTTACTGTACACATATGTAAAAATCCTTTCAATGAGATAAATACACAATTTATCTAAAATTGATAGAACTTATTTTGAGAGAAAACAAAATCATTATTTGCAATATTTTTTTTCTTTTTTAAGCATTTTAAACATCACTATATTTTGTTAGATTTATGTTTAAAAAAAAAAAAAAATATATATATATATATATATAATTAAGGAATATAATCAGATTATAAAATAAGAATATTTTGTTTTTGTGTTGTGTTGTCTTTAACTTCAGCCAATCATAAATGCTAATCAGCAACAAGAAATTTCACAAAAATCTGGAATGTCTGCTGCACTTTATTATATTGTAATTAGTTTAATGGCTATTTTTAGATAATCCAGTGGAAGAAATCATTTATGAATGGAAGGTACCTATATTTCATCTGTTGAATAAAATAATTAAATTGACTTTTGTTTTCTTCTTATTAATTTTTTGTTTTCTTATGCAGCAAATATTACAGCAGTGTGGTGGGATGTGTTATCTCTCTCTCTCTCTCTCTCTCTCTCTCTCTCTCTCTCTCTCTCTGTCAGTTTTGGGGGAAGCAGGTGGTACTGTGACATCTGGATGATAATGAACTCCCCTCTGGGAGTTCCCTTTTTCATTTTCTGTCTCCCTCCATCTCTTTTAATCTGCACCTCATCAGGCAGGTTTAGGACCTCTGTCCCTGCCTCCAGAGCTCTCCTCCATTACCCATCATGCCATAGCAGGCAGCTCCAGCTTTCGTCACCTTTTCAAGCATACCTTTAATTTCTTTCCCTTTCGCTCTCCCTTTGTGTCTCTCACATGGGTTCCTCCTCCGGGATCTTTTCAGCGTGGGACTATAATGAAGCGTTAAATCCCGTCATCTGCTTCGGCAGCTGTTGTCCCAGAGGAAGAGAAGTGAGAGACAGTAGAAGGACGTAAAGGATGGCAGACGTACGCTTCAGTCTCTGGTCAGTGTGCTGTGACTGCTGTGATAAGCTGGAGGAGCCGGGGTTCTGCTGATGTTCTCTCAACTTGCTTAATTAGCATTAGCTTAAGTTCAGTAGCAGCAGGTTGTTTGGGTAGATCTGAATGAGAAGCAGAGAAACAGATGTCTGAGAGAAACAGATGAGATATTAATGAAATTATTTTCTTTCAGTGGGTAAATGTTAGTAAAATTGTGTGAAGGTACATTGTCATGAAACCTTGAGTATCTCCACTGCTTCATTTACGTGCACTTTCAGCGGTTCGAGTCAAAAGCATCGTCAATGTTTGGCCGTTCCTCTTGCTCTTTATTCTTGATTCTGTCTGTTGGTCTCATATCCCATTTGTTCTTTCTGGTCGGCTTGACAGGGCAGGAAAAATGGAGTGCGCCACATGAAGCGGCAAACAGCCTAATTTCAATGGGCTTTGGAGAATCAATTTTGACCAGTGAAGGGCCCCTGAAATAAATAGCAGGGCCAGCATAAATACCCATTAGGGTTTCTTATTGTCTTAGTGTCAGGTACGGAGGGTGATTTGCTGGGAAAATTGAGCGGCGGGCTGCATTTGTCAATGTTCGCTCTTGTCTAGGCCCTCTCCACTGTCTTAGTAATTGGCAGAGAATTTATTCAGTCTGTTTACCTTTTGAAAGAACCCACCGCCGCACGCTAGCTGCTCATAACGGATTGATCGCTCTAGATGGAGGGGTGCAGTCCTTTCACTTTTCTCTTTCAGTGTTGTAAATGCAGTCTGGATGAAACAAGCGAATGTTATGCTAGCGCAGGCTAATAGAGAGCGGGTTCTGTCTGTTTCAGGGCCACGGTTAAGAGAAGGGATCGATTTTATAACTTACTCACAAACTACTGCTTTTATGTGTTCCCAGATTAACTTGTTGTGTGAAAAAACCCAGTCTGTCAGTTATTCTGTCATCTTTTACTCTTCCTGTGGTTTCTTTTAATTGTATTTTTTTTCCTGTTGCAGCACAAAAGGAGAGGTTTTGAAGAATGTTCAAGCTGCTCTCTTTCTTCAGTGGAAGTATGCAGTGACCAGGAACTTTCCAGCTCCACAAATAGCCGCAAAAGCACTAAAAAAGTAGTCCATATGATTCATTTGATATATTCCAAGTCATTTAAAGAAATATGATAGCAGAACAAAAAATATCCCCACTACCGTAGCTATTTCACTCGCATACATTCAAATGTGGCATGTCTCATTTAATATTATTTTAATGTAATATTATAAATTTTTTTAAATTATCTTTTATTATTATTATTATTTTTTTTTTACATTTCTTTTTAGATTTTTTATAGTAATTTTATTACTTCAGTTTATATTTTATTTAGATGCCAAGGCAATTTTTAAATTGAATATCATATGAAAAACTTCAATGGAGCTAATATTTATATTTTATTTCAGCTTTATTTAAATTACTGTGTAAAAATGTTTTTTATTTATTTATTCACACCACATTTGAATGTATGCGAGTTAAAAAATGAGCAAATATGGTGGTATGGATGATTTAAGCAAATATTGACTTAAATCCAGTAGAAACACATGCTGATCAATATCAGAAGGAAAATGCCGGGGCCTTGGAAATGCTCGTATGCAATCTGACTGAATCACCTCATATTATTTGAGCTATCCAAACTCATCACCTTTGTATCAAGCAGCACTTCATGTACCATTAGCGCTCTCAGCCGTTGCATGTTTTCATATCGTTTAAAGCTTAATGTATGCTATAACCACCTCCAGCTAGAATATTTCATATGCTGCTGCTTTTAACTCTGAAAGCGAATAGAATTGGGCCATTTTATCTCTCTGATACACAAGCAGCACAAAAGGCAAGAATCACCCCTTGAACTTGCGTTAAACCCTGTTTACCCCTTTGATTTACTTACAGCTTGAGCGTCTGTGTTGAAACACCTCATCACCCCGGACGGATTGCTCTCTTTAAGTAGCTAGTATGCTGCAAATCAACTCTCTCTAGTGCTGTTTACGTAGAGCACTTAAGGATATGACTGTGACGGTTTCTGTAGTGGATCAATTCATGTGAGCACACTATCCCTCTCCTGCCATCTCACCACATATTTCAGGAATACTGGTCAATGTCAGGCCCGCAGAGACCCCGCTGATGTAAGCGACAGTGACATCAGGCTTATTGGCTGCTCAGACGCAGCTGGCCACTGTCTGACCTGTGACTTCCTCTTGTTGGTGGTTTAATCCAAGACATCCCTGTTCACCCCATGATGCTGAGAGTAAATCAGCCCCATTTTGAACATCAATTTATTTATATTGGCTCCATTCAGAGCCCCACAGATTGTTAGGGATGCACTGTATATTGGTACCATGTCTGTTACAAAATGCTTTATATAGCTTATTGGTATCAGCCAGAGTTTTAATACTGGCCATTTATCGGTTATCAGTCATAGTATGAAAATATCTGTTTATCGGTATCAGCCAGAATTTGAATATCATACATTATTGGTTAAAGGTCATTGTATAAAAATGATTATCGGTTTATCAGTATCAGTCAGAATTTGAATATCGGCCATTATCGGTTAAAGGATATAGCACAAAAAGTATTATTGGCTTAACAGGATTAGTCAGAATTTGAATATCGGCCATTTATTGGTTAACTGTGATAGCATGAAAATGATTATTGGCTTATCAGTATCAGTCAGAATTTGAATATCAGCCATTTATCGGTTAAAGGATGTAGCACAAAAAAGATTATTGGCTTATCAGCATTAGTCAGAATTTAAATATCGGTCATTATTGGTTAAAGGTCATTGTATGAAAATTATTATCGGTTTATCCGTATCAGTCAGAATTTGAATATTGGCCATCTATCGGTTAGTGGTCATAGTATGAAACTATGTCAGCCTATGTATATCTGTCAGATTTTGAATCTCGGCCATTATCGGTTAACAACCATAGTATGAAAATAATTATCGGTTTATCGTATTAGTCAGAACTTGAATATCAGCCATATATTGGTTAAAGGATATAGCATAAAAAATTATCAGCTTATCAATATTAGTCAGAAATTGAATATGAAATTTATTATTGGCTTATAGATCAGAATTAGATTATTGGCCATTTATTGGTTAAAGGTCATAGCATGGAAACGATTATTGGCTTAACATTATCGGTATCGGACAGAATTTGAACATCAGCCATTTATCAGTTAGCAATCATAGTATGAAGAAAAAAATATTGGCTTATCGGTATTGGTCAGAATTTAAATATCGACCATATATTGGTTAACGCTCGTAGTATGAAAATAATGATCGGTTTATTGGTATTGGCAAGAATTTGAATATCGACCATTAGCCTTATGAAAATAATTGTTGTCCTATTGGTATCATAAAAAAATGTAATGTTGGGGCATCTGTAGTGATTATGAATTTCCCTTTTTTGTATTTCTGTAGTTTTGCCGAATAGATGACATGTCTACCTCCAGTGGGGTGCTTGTGTTTTTAGGATGCATTATTGTACTTGTCTTGTACATTTTAAAGACACTTTGTCAAAAAATATTTCAATATCTTTAGACCTCTATGTTCTGTTCTACTCCTTTGTTCTCCATCTAGCTGTGTGAATGCCCTCCATCGCTTCTGTCATGAAAACTGGCATGTTGTGTTTGTTTTTTTTAGTTAGAAAAATTACTTGATATTGGGGAATTCCACCTGGATTTCTTCTAAACAAATCTAGACGCTTTAAATGTAGTTATGTTTTGAAGACAAAATTGCATATTAATGCACTAGGTTCTGTTAATTCCTTCTTTGCGCAGTTTGTTTCCCAAAGCAAACCTAAATTGTAATGAAATTTTTACAAGCAGTCTTCAAACTAAGCAAAGCAGGATCTTTTAGTCTATAGTAATGACATGGGTATTGATTGCACAAATGCTTTGGGATCACAAAGCACTCAGAATATTCTTCCATAAAATGTATTTTTTCCTATATGTAATATTTTTAATATTTAAATATTTAAATGAATATAAGTGATTAATTTTGGAAATTAGTATGTTGTTACAATGAGATACCATGTCCAAAAAAGTACCTTTTATGTTAGCGTACCTCTTTATAACTCTTTATGAATGTATAAACTGTTTGAACTCTTCTATACAGTTGTACAGATCAGTTTAGAATTCTGTTATATGATATCATAAAGAATATTAGCTACATTTTGGCTTCACTAAGTGTCAGACCTTTCAGTGTTGGTAGTTTAAAAGTGCATTTTTAAAGAACTAGATCATCCTTTTGACATTTTTGCACATGTCCACTTTGTCTGAGGCTGCTGTGCTTCCGGGTTTCCTCCTCTGATAAGACTTGAGGGAGAACATGAGCAATTATCTTAAAATGAGCTCAGCTCCTTGGTGAAGCCCCTGTGCTCATCGAGGGAAATACTATGAGGGAAATGACCCCTGCCAGGCCCCTGTTGAGCGCCATGTGGATGTCTCTGGATTAAAGATAAACGCTAATGTGTCAGAATACTTATCTTTTTTTTCCCACTCTATAATGAAGAGTTATACTGACTATTATAGTAAATTTCAGTGCACCGTAATTGATGTTTAGGTGTGGTATTACAGAATGCATGCAGCCAAACAGACACAACACCAATGAACTCTTCCTATTAAACAGATTATAATTAATTATTAGTTTGGCTAATATATAATAAATAATTAGCTTCATAAAAAGGCAAACACAATAAATAATTGATTTTGTGATGATAAATGGTATGACAAATACTCTTTAAAATTCCTTTCTGCAGTGAAATTTCTTAGCTTGAAGCAAGTTACCCATTTAGAAACATACCCTGGTGATACGATGGTATCAGGTAATGCTGTGAGACTGATTACTGTATTGTGAAATATACAATGGTATTTAATAGAGATATATCAGCCAGGCAGAGAAATCAGCAAATAATAAACACAATATTAATACATAAATATTAGTAAAATAACAATTAATTGTTTTTAATATTTTCATCCGTAATATATTAGTTTAAATATTGTAATAAATAATTAATCATACAATTAATATGTTGTTGATGTACCATGATGTACCATGTCCAAAAGTGAAATCAGAAAAAAATAATAACATAATATGAATATAAAAATATTAGTATAATAACAATTAATTGTTTTTAATATGTTCATCTGTAATATTATTTAAATATTTTAAATATTTAAAATAGTTAATTTTGAAAATTAACATGTTGTTTCTATATATAAACATACATAATATGAACATATGGATATTAGTATAATTTGTTTTTAATATTTTCATCTGTAATATTTGTAATAATTAAAGATTTTAAAGATTAAAATTAATATAATTAATTACTTGATTATGAAAATGAATATGTTGTTACCATGTGGTACCATGTCCAAAAATTAAATGAGGCTGCTGTGCTTCCGGGTTTGTCATTAGCATATATATGGCTTGTG
This sequence comes from Sinocyclocheilus rhinocerous, assembly GCF_001515625.1. Classification (NCBI taxonomy): domain Eukaryota; kingdom Metazoa; phylum Chordata; class Actinopteri; order Cypriniformes; family Cyprinidae; genus Sinocyclocheilus; species Sinocyclocheilus rhinocerous. The sequence continues at coordinate 206,883 of NW_015659932.1, read as the reverse complement.
AGGCCATACTCATTTCACTTCACGCTGTTTTAAAGCGCCTTATTAGCATCTTTGCCATGGCAGCCGCAAAATGATCTTAAATATGCTATGTGCAGTGTTGTCAGTGTCTGGAGGGCTTCTGTTGATGTGATTTTCTCAAACGAATGCTTCGTTTTGCCCTCCTCTTACTGTATGCAAATGCTACAGCCTCGAGATACACACAAGCACCATTACAGAATTAACATAAATTCCTCCCGTTAATTAGTTTTTTTGTTTGGAGATGTGTTTATTTGGATATTACACATCCACAGGAATGTAGTAATTACACCGTTTGAAAGCGGCAGCCTCCTCCGCATGTGACTGTACGTTTCATATGCTAGCTTTGGTGCTTTATGAAACATATCTATACAAATCATGACTAATGCGTTTAATCTGACTCATGACAATCCACTGCTAAAAATGTGCTATGTTTATACACAGTACCATAGTAATACCAGGCTATTCTTTTGAAGTACCATATAATTACTAGTGTTTGACTTTTTGGTAATTGGTGCCGATATAATGCAGATATGATGTAAATGGGATGTACATAAGATTGCTGAAATTAAATGAACACTTATTTCACCCAGTTGTCATGTAAAATATAATATAAATATTAAATATTTTAAAGTAATATAATAATATAAAGTATTCTTAAAAAGAATAAAACATTTTATTATTAATTTAATTATTAATTATTATTTAATGCTTATTATCTGTATCACTGAATAAAAAAAAAAAGATAGATCTTGAAAAAAATGGACAAACTCTGATGCTGGCTGGACAGGATTTACCGCGAGTTTTCAAAAGCGCGATAATCAAATACGGTTTTGATGATAATTCAATTTTAAACGATAATACTAACCGTCAGGGCATTTTATTGTGATTTATCGTGAAACCGGTAATCGTTCCATCCCTAGTGTGATATATATTCAATTATGCATGTCCACCTCATTCTCACTACATCAATGATTAAAATAAAAAATGTATTTAATTGTAATAGAAAATGTCATAATAGACCAACATTTTATTTTATTTTATTTTATTTTATTTTATCCCGATATTCACCCTTAGAAATGCCAAACTTATTTACCTGATTACTTTGTGTCACTAGTCAGACATTTCTCCATTATGTTCACCCCCTGATCACCCCAAACCCTTCTGATCCACTTATTTGCTGTATTTTGAATTATTTATATCATCATTTTGCATCCTCAGATCGCAGTTAGCAAAGCACTAGAGCTGGATGGCGAATGAACTGAAGGTGAAGCTGTTGTCTTCATTTCATTTCATCTCTCTACAGTCTGTTCGCCCATTAGCAGTCGTAGCGTTCCGTCTCCTCCACATAAACCGCGCGTGTGTTTTTTTTTTTCGTGCCACTGAATTTTGGCTCCGGTGACCCTTAATACACGTCACCATAGTGAAATCCTTGCACCCTTTTATAACATTAAATATTGATGGGGAATTGATCAATAAAGTTGGCGATCAGTGTTGCATGCAAAGCAGCATCTTTGAACTCTCTTTCTGTTAAACTGAAAGAAACAACAGAGCAGGTGTGAAGACTGAATGACTCCATGTGTGGTCTTTGGTTTAGTTTCTTGTCTCTTTCTCTTTGACGTGCTGTTGTCTGCGTGTCTCATGTCTGTGCTGCTGCTCTCAACAGGTAAGAGTTCATTACTTTACTGATGATGCACATTAGTGCTTGTGTTCTTCATGTTACTTGTACCAAAAGTTTCTGACTTTTTCGTGCCACAGACATTAAAATACATCTGATGATCCCCTTCCTAAAAAATAATTTGAACTAGTGTTAAAAAATTTGGGGTCTGTCATTTTTTTGAATGTTTTGAAAAAAAAAAAAAAGTCTCATCTGTTCACCAAGGCTGAATTTATTTGATCAAAAATACAGTAAAAAACTGTAAAAATGTGAAATATTATTGTGATTTAAAATAGCCGTTTTCTATGTGAATATCTGTTAAATTGTAATTTATTCCTGTGATCAAAGCTGAATTTTCAGCATCATTACTCCAGTCTTCAGTGTCACATGATCTTCAGAAATCATTATAATATGCTGATTTGCTGCTCAAGAAACATTTCTGATTATTATCAATGCTGAAAACAGTTCTGCTGCATCATGTTTTTGATGAAACCGTGATAATTTTTCTGGATTATTTGAATAGAAAGTTCAAAAGAACAGCATTTATTGGAAATAGAATCTTTTGTAACTTTAAAAATATTGCTGCTCTCACTTTTCATCAGTTTAATGCATGCTTGATAAATTAGTTTTAAAAAAATTGTAGTGTATTTTTATGTATAAAGATCAATTTATACCATGCAAGGGGGAAAATATGTATTATATTATATTAATTATTATATTACAGGGCTCGAAATTAACTTTTTTACTTGGTAGCACTGGTGCTCCCAACTTCAAAAAGTTAGGAGCACCAGCAAAAATTTAGGAGCACCACAATATTACATTATATTATAGTATATTATATTATATTATATTATATTATATTATATGGAAGTATATCTGTGAAACATTTTTATTTTTATTTCAGTTTGGATTCATTTATAAATCACTGTAAATATTGTTCTAAACCAGTGTATAAAACATTATCAAATATATGTAATAAAATATTTTGAGTTTACATGTTAACTTTGACAGCCCTAAACTTAAATTTAGTCAAATATTATAACTTTTTATAATATGAATAACTTTTTATGTTTTTCCCCCATAGTTTCTATTAGCCTCTGAGTAAAAGTTGCAGTGGTCAGAGAGTGATTTGTATGTGGCTTATTTTCCTTTGAAGTCTGGAAGAAAATGTCACATAACCAAATTTCCTTATAGTATCGTGTGTGTGTGTGTGTGTGTGTGTGTGTGTGTGTGTGTGTGTGTGTG
>NW_015659932.1:165906-203946 GCF_001515625.1 Sinocyclocheilus rhinocerous | reverse complement strand
GTATCGTGTGTGTGTGTGTGTGTGTGTGTGTGTGTGTGTGTGTGTGTGTGTGGAGGAACAGTACATCAGTTTGCAGGATACAAATGCAAATTAAACACCACTTCTTTTTCTGTATTATTGTTCATCTCCGCCCACACAGACCTTTTTCTGAACTGATATGTGAAGAGTTTGCTCTGCTGGATGATCTCTGTATCATTAGATGATCAGATGTGGCCTTGTCTGTCTGTAGTGAGAGAAAGACGTTGGGTTTCATCGGTCTGACTGTTAGATCTGACACCGAGGTCATCATTTCTGTGGACTGATATATCATAGAGCTGCGTTTCAGTTTTATGAGGCTGATTTGTTAATATGGATGAGGATCCAATCAGGAAGCTCGGATAGATTGATTAATAACAGCAGGTTTACAGTCAGCTGTTCATTAAATCGTTTTTTCCCAATATGACTGAGGCCAAACGTGTAATAGTGCTGATGATTGATGCCTGAGCTGTATGTAATAATGTGTTCATGTAATGCATGTTTTATGGTGGTTTTATTATGATTGTAATGGTTGACCATGTTGGAATCGCAGGCCTATTAATCAAGGAAGATTTGTTTTTACGCTTGTCAAATCCTTGTTACGCATAGAAAATTAAATGAAACAAATCACCATTGCTATGAACGGCAGGGTGATTCTGTGTTTGCATTTTTTTTTTTTTTGTGGTGGTGGTTATTGGGAACTTGATAATGGCACATTGACAAGCAAACTCATTACTGGAGGTTTACCAGTGTTGTCAGTTTGTATGCGTACAAGGGAATACAAATGCTTGGCATATATAATTTATACAAGGTTTTGAATCCAGAGCTCTGTCAACATTCAGAAGCTGAGACGCATGGGTCAGGACACCGAAATTCAACACTGCGTATCGCTAATAGACTAATTAGACGGGACCGTGTTTGACTGGTGGCCACGGGCCAGAATTTAGACTGTGAATGCAAAAGTGGCTACGGCAATAAAAGGGCAAATCATTCAGAAATCTAGTCTGAAATGTATGGGCTAAGTTCTTAAAAATTACTCTAGTGTTTATGTTGATTTTATATGGTAAATGATTAAAAATAATAAATAGTTAATAATAATAAAAATGAAACATGGCTAGTAGTCTTTAAATTAGTATAAAAAACATAACTTAATCTTTATTTATCTCAAATATGATTTTATTTTATTAGTAAAAATTACTGAGTGAGGAATGAGAATTGGGATGAAATATGGTTAATTCTCTTTAAATTAATATCAAAATCATAATTGTCAAAAACATAGGCTTTATCTTTTGTATTTAAAGTATAATTATTATTATTTTATTTTATTCAGTTATTTTAAATAATCTATTATTTTATTAAAAAAGAAAAAAAACTTTATTATTTTTATTATTTTAACTTAAAAAAATTAATACTTGAGTGTGCACATCTTAATCACTATTTGATTAAAGAAACAAAACAACAACAAGAGCAAAATTACATGTATTTTTTAAGGTAGTATTACATGTGACTATCATTGTTATTTGGGGAGTCAAATATCTTTAAATAAACTTACCTTTTCATAAAAAGGTCAAATGATCTGATATTTTAAGAGACTTATTGACCTTGAAGCACAATCACGAGGGTCCTCTCTATGATGTCATTTCCTGTTTTACTTTTTTTTCCTGCATGTTGTTTGCACGTCTTAAATTTGGTGGACAAGCTTATTTTTTTTAATATAAGAAAATGATTAAAATAATATAAATAATTAATCAGTTTTGTTATTTTTTTCTAATATTTTTTTCTAAGAATTTAAAGATCATGGAGGTGGAATAATAATAATAATAATAATAATAATAATAATAATAATAATAAACAGTTTCATTCTTATTAGGACAGTTGTACCACCCTGACGTTTTCGATATTTTTGATGAAAATTTTATAATTCAGGAAAAAAAGAAAAGAAAAAAGCACGCTTATGCTCATCATAGTACAGCTAGTTGTATGCGTGAATGAATCAGAAGGCTGAATCCCGACTTACAGAGGAGGAGCTGGGGATGGAGGAGGGTAATTAGCTATTGAGCAATGCGAAAACTGCTGATACTACTGCGGGACCTTATATATGAATGCTTAGATAGATGTCGTATTCCCATAGGTAGATGGGCTGATGCGAGCTTGACTAACGTGACCTGCCAGAACTAACGCTACGCTTGATTTTCATTTTGTATTTTTGAATACATTACCAGATTCAGACAAGCTTGTAAGGGTTTCAGCCTGTGTTGAGATTGATGCGACTGACCGGGCTGAGTGTTTGGGTGGTCAGTCTTGTTAACGTCCGACACAGCTAGCGTTAGGTTTCACACTAGGACCGTCCTGTGGCTGAGGAAGTGAGTTAAGCAGTTTCCTGAAGTGAGACCCCGCCGAGCTCTTAACCGTATTCTCAGCTGGCCGTTACAATGCATGCTCTGTGTGCTGCAGGAGCTCAACACCAATTCAAATGGGAAAAGTTGAAGTGTCGGTGTAGAAAGTGAAAGTACAGGAAGGAACAAAGTGGTTTTAAGCCTGTAACCTCTGACACCAGACAAGTTTTCGGTCAAACAGGCACAGACGTCAGGAGAACAGCAAGCTGTCATTCAGAGCGCTGCTCTTGTTAGTGATTACTCACACTCTTCATGCTGGTTTTTCATTGCTCAGCAAACTTGAAAATGTTTTCTCAGTTACGTTTTCAAGTATCAGTTTTGTGTTCTTTGGGAGAAATAAAAACACAAATGAGATGCTGACATACAGTAAGAGTTCAGAGCTGTAAAATTATTGTGAATAAGGTAACTAATTGTAACAACGTTCGTAGATCGGGAAGAAGGAGGCGGGAACCGGCGAACATTCAAACAAAACTTTAATAATAAAATAAACACACAATAGCGCGACAGCCCCTCGCGGACAAACAGAACCAAAACACAAAATAAAATCCAGGCCTGGCCTCTCTCGTCCAACACTGTCGTCACTCCTCCTTTTATCCTTCCGGAGCTCCTCCGTGGGACTCGAGACCGGTGAGTGGTGCAGGTGTCGCTCATTATCAATTACTCCACCGGCCTCGCTCCGTTCCCACGGCTCTCGGCCCTGCCCCCACTCGTCACACTAATAAATTGGTCTTGGCAAAAATTGATCATATTTTGATATTTTGATAACACATTTCTACCTAATCAGTTGTTTATCAACAAATGGCACCATTTGATGGGTCTCGAAAGAATATCACCTAACAATATTATTGACAGGTAAATAAATTTGTTTGGTTAATTACTCAGCTTTTTAGTTGTTTATTGTATTAAGAAATGTAGTTTAACAGTTAGGTAAATGAAATTAATTATATTATTAAATTGGCTATTATTACATTGTGTAATTATAAAGTATATAAAATGGGTCCACTGTATCATTTATTGAACATTTTCATATACAAATAATCTGTATTTTTTCTCTCTCTCTCTCTCTTGGAGAAAAATATAAGAAGCAGGAGGCTATAGCACAAAATATGCTCTCCATTTAACCTTATTTCTTTATGAGAAACAGTAAAAATTGACCTTTTTCACATTTCCGGGTTTCTCAGCAGCGGAAGTCGTCATAGTTGGGTTAACTTGAAGAGCAGTGAATGGGAGAGTACCACAAATATATTTTTTGCATTCCCATTTGCTCAAATAGCAAAAGAAAAACTCCACGATAGTGTTTTCATGACTGAAAAGCTTTCGAGGATTTACGATGCTGATGACCGTTAACAGTCTTGTGAAAAGGGTCCATATAAAAGAGATTTTACATATATTATATGTTTACATATATGTGACATGTTAACTGATGGACTGGAGTGGTGTGGATTACTTGTGGATTATTGTGATGTTTTTATCAGCTGTTTGGACTCTCATTCTGACGGCACCCATTCACTGCAGAGCATCCATTGCTGAGACACTGATGCAATGCTACATTTCTCCAAATATGATGAACAAACAAACTCATCTACATCTTGGATGGCCTGAGGGTGAGGACATTTTCAGCAAATTTTCATTGTTTTGCATGAACTATTCCTTTAAAGATTTTTAGTCATTTTTAGCATGTTGGTCTTATGCAGTAGTGTTTGGGTTCAGATCCGTTTACGATTGTGTCTTACATTTCTCCAGGTCACTTGAGCCTGAGGGTCTATCTCAAAGATGTGAGGAAGCAAACAAGTGATGTCCTTTGTGCTCTTTACTCCGTCTTTTCTGTTCGCACAGGGGCATGCTTTATTGTCAACGGAGACGTCAAATTTTGTTTCCCCGGTTTTATTGCCCTTTCTGCCATATAGAACAACAGTTGGGATGAAAGACCGGCAATGAGGGAATACTGAACAGAGAACATACAAAGTTGCTTTTCATAAAATTTTTCTTGAAGCCTTTATGCATGATGCATTATGAAGGTATTCATGTATGTTGTAATGCATTATATATTTTCATAAATTATTGTAACCAAATATGTAATTCGTTAAAATATTTGAGGAGTTCTTGTTACATGTTTTAATGCATTATATTTTCTTAAAGTGCAATCATATATGTGACCCTGGAGCACAAAACCAGTCTTAAGTGTCAATTTTTCAAAATTGAAATTTATACATCATCTGAAAGCTGAATACATAAGCTTGTACATAAGTATGGTTTGTCAGTATAGGACAATATTTGGCTGAGATACAACTATTTGAAAATCTGGAATCTGAGGGTGCAAAAAAATCAAAATATTGAGAAAATCATCTTTAAAGTTGTTCAAATGAAGTTCTTAGCAATGCATATTACTAATCAAAAATTAAGTTTTGATATATTTACTGTAGGAAATTTACAAAATATTTTCATGGAACATGATCTTTACTTAATATCCTAATGATTTTTGGCATAAAAGAAAAATCAATAATTTTGACCCATACAATGTATTTTTGGCTATTGCTACAAATATACCCCAGCGACTTAAGACTGCTTTTGTTCTCCAGGGTCACATATTAAAGAGATATTGTGATATTCCTTATATAGGATGAACCATATGCTGAGATACAGTATGCTTTAAAATTTCTCTGAATGTCTTTTGAAAGCGTCCTATATATTAGATGGGAACCTCATTTTCCAAATGACAGAGAGGGAATCACTCCTGTCTCAGTGATTTGTGTGTTTGATGTCTTCTTACTCTCAGTTCTCATTTTTGTTAAGGTGACAGGAGCCTAATGTTCCTTGAAGACTCTCTTTTCGACATGAAGTATGGCAGACTGTTCTATGAGCTCATCTCTGATGGATCTGGTGTTGTCTCCCTGTGTTTTATCTTATTTCTCTGTTCTGCGCTGATCTCCTGCTCTGTGTCTTAGTTGAAGTGGAGTCGGTGTTAAAGCTCCGTGTGTGTGATGTGCAGTTAGCAGGCAGCGCTGCTCTCCTGTGAGCATGCAGGGAGGAGATCATATGGCCGACGGTGTTTGTCAGAAAGAGGAGTGGGAAGTGAGAGAGAAGAGCCGGCTCCTGTAGTGCTGAGAGATTAAAGAGTCAACAGTTTGTTTACTGGAAATCTCTTTGCTTCTGTATCTGTTTTACACAGCATTAACATGATGTCAGTGTAGAATTCAGATCTGAAAGTGCCTCATTTGACCTGAAATCAGCCTATGGTATATTACAGTATAGTATATTACAATTCATTAACTGCAAAATGAACGCTTTCATTCAGATTCTATGAACTTAGAATTGAAATCATTGCTTTAATGAGTGACTCATGGCGAGGAGGTGATGGCTGTCTTCTCGTCTCTCTTCAGAATGACCAGGTCTAGCAGTAAATCAGCTCTGATCAGTAAAAAAGTAGGCTGTTGCTAACGATCTCTTTCATATCAGAGCGTTAACGTCAGCTCCCTGCGCAAATATTTGAGTCTCCATAGCCTTGATCAGGCCAATCAATGCGGCTGATATTACACCGACTCCAGAGCACAGATGAGCTGGATGATCTTTTCTATTCCTCCCATGTTACGTTAAAGTACATGGAAGTGCATTTAATATCTAAAGTCCCTGCTGGATCTACATCTTTCTAATGAGATTCTGATTTCATAAAGCCTGAGATTTTCCACAAGGCGAGTCTCACAGTTCCCCGCTTTAGTTTTGAAACACGGCTTAGACGCAATAGTTTTTGGACTCCATCATATAACTAAATAAAGCTACAAACGGCTTAATTGGGCGAGGGAAAATAGCAGTGTGTGTAATGTGTATGTATGGGAATGAGGCGTGTTCAGAAAAAGCCGTAATTAGGAGGTTAGGACACGGCTGACGAATGTATAGCTAATTAGACCGTTACCATTTCCGAGCAGATCAGCAGCAGGTATAATGGGCACATAAATTCCCATTTATGGGTCATAATCCGTAATTTATTTTCCCAAGCACCCCAATTAAAGAGGCACGATGCTTCTCTTGGGATTCTCTATATCCCCCGGCCTGCCTGTCGGGACCCCCATTAGTAACTCTCTGACCCACTGACCACGAGAAACGGGATTCAGATCGTAAACGTCAGGAAGCAGCAGTCTGGATGAGGGCGACACGGGGAAATGTGCGATTCGAACGGGAAACTCGCATTAGAATAACTTCTCAGGAGTTCAATTACAAATCTTATGTATGATTTATTTATTTATTTATTTATTTTGCATTGTGACATTATTTTCTTGACAATTAAGAACCTTCCCCCAAAATAATGATTTAATGATTAATAATAATAATAATAATAATGGTGATTTAATCAGAAAGACAGATAGATAAATATATAGATAAATGTTTCTTTTACATAGTAGAGTACAGTAATAAAAATCTGCTTAGAATTAATATTATTTAAATAACATAGTAATTAAAAAATATTTTTTAATTATTATTACGTTGTATTATTATTATTATTATTATTATTATTATTATTAATTAATATTACTTCAAATGTACCCCCAAATTAATGCTATTTTATTTTAAATATTGATAAAAATGTAAATCAGTAAATTATTAATTCATAAATATTTACATACATACATACATACATATACATACATACAGTAATACATCATCTTGGAATTATTAGTAATTACAGTGGGTTTAAAATTCAATAAAGTACAATATACAGTCATTTCTTATTTCCTTATATTTTGGCATGAAATATGACCCAGACATGTTCTTGGTAGGTTTTGTTGGATTCATCATTTGACTATTATATTGAAAGATTAAACTGAATGAATGGCTAGATGAAAAAAAACGTAAGAAAAACCATCAGCTGAAGCATTTGTCTCTTCACCGTGTTTGTTTTCTTGTAAACTGTGTGGAAAGAGAACGAGACTGTTGGAAGCTTTAATTAACCACTCAAAAGCACGTTCCAGCCATCCATAAAAGTTCTGGAAAAGTGTCAGAGAACCAAGCTTTAATGAGTGTTACAGCATTAAATCCTCAGCGCTGCCATGCGTAAAAACAGCACCACAAAAGACTCAAAGGGAACTTCTGCTCCTTGGTTAATTTAATCTATAAAGTCTTTCACCTTCATGGAGTCAGACGAGAGATTAAAACAAGACCTGCTCAGCTGTCAGCAGTGATGCTTGATTTATCTTTCTTCCATGTACAGTGTGTAACATGAGGGAAAGTCTGCCTCTGTATTGTTTTCTTCATAGTCTAAACTTTAGGTATTTTCTCTTTCCTCTCTATAGGTAGTCGACAGAATGTATTATTACAGGTTTTTTTCAGTCCAGGCCTAATGAAAGCTGTAGTTGCAGTGTGAACTGCCATCCTGACCCTGATTCGACTAAAACATGCTCCCGGCCATCATTTATTTAAACATCCACACTGCACTTAACACAGCAACCAGCAATCCTTTTAAAGCTTATGCATTATGAGGACAGAATTCATTCCCTTTCCGGCCTTCACCATCTGTCTGTTCCTGCTAAATGGCTTCATTTTGAGTCCTCATACCATGTGTTTTCATAAAACGCTAACACTGAACAAAAATGGATAACAACTCAGAGCTAATGGTCTACGTATAGTATGATTTTGCAAAACTGTAACCGCTTTTTCTCTCAATCTGCATCATTTTTTCTTGTTCATAACAGTGTGTATTTGAAGAATAATCAATCTATCAGGGATTTAACTAAATCTGTACATTTCAGCTAAATGTATATAATTATTGAAATATAAAATAATTAGACTTTACAAGTCTAAATTCACAAATCTTTGCGAGCCTCATGTTAAGACAAATATTCCCTTCACAGCATGACAACTTACTGTAGGATTTAAATCACATGAAATAATGCTAAATTAGTAAGTTATTTATACATAATAGTAATATGTTTTATTATTATTATTATTATTATTATAAGTCAAACAATCAGTCAATCAAATGTATTTATAAATGTTTTTAAATACTGTTTTACAGTGATAAAAATCTACTTGTAATAATAATTATTATTACTTATTTATGATTATTATTACTTTTATTTAAAAGGTATTTAAATCTCATCCCAAAATAATGCTATTTTATTTTAAATATTGTTAAAGTTTTAAATAGTAAATTATTTAAACATAAATAGTAATATGTGAACTAACTAATGGGATTTAAAACTCAAAAGCAGAACAGCCAAATGCATTGCAGTAATGTAGAGGTGAAAGAAAGTCACAATGCAATACATTTCTCATAAGAAATATGCAGATCTATTTTATTTTAAATATTGTTAAAGTTTTAAATAGTAAATTATTTAAACATAAATATTAATATGTGAACTAACTAATGGGATTTAAAACTCAAAAGCAGAACAGCCAAATGCATTGCAGTAATGTAGAGGTGAAAAGAAAGTCACAATGCAATACATTTCTCATAAGAAATATGCAGATGTTAATTTTCTGTTGAGATAAAAGTCATTTCTTATTTCTTTAGATTTTGGGGGCGAAATATGGCCCAGAGATATTCATGGCAGGTTTTGCCGGAGTCATTATACTATTATTTTAATATAATAATTTGATATATGATACATATTTAACATATGCAATTTCTTTCTTTGATTAAAAACATTAGCTATCTAAATGTTCGTAAAACCCTCCAAAAAAACAGTCACACACTCGTTTTCCCTGTTTCCATTACAATCGTCAAGCTTACGGTAAAAGAAACGAGGCTTTTTTTTCCCCATTAAACATCACTCGACGGATTGTTTCGAGACTCCGTTGTTGGGTCCAAGTCGGGCCAGCTGTGTTGCAGCTCTATGAGAGAGCAGTGTGTCAGCATGGGGGTGTATTCATCGCACATATCACTGTGACTTTGCTGTTAACTTGCAGGCCAGACTTTGTTCTCACGCAAAAAAAGGGCTCTTTCTCGGACAGATTTTTGTTATTTAACCAGCATCATCTCCTGGGACGGTATATGCATAAATAGCCTCTTTGTATTTGAAAAGAACAAACAGCAGTCTGATTTGAAAGACAGAAGGATGAAGACAAGGGCACACAGAACATCAGCCTTCCCCTGGGCCTGAAAGAATAGACAAATAAGGGTTAGTTTGCATTGGGTATGAGGGCAGGAATACTAAGAATGCTTTATTTTCAACAACTTGTACAGGTGGGTATTCGCAGATGAAGAAAACACGTGAGCAATCTGCTGGATTGTTTGATTCAAAGAACATTCCCAATGAAAGGAAAGGTTTCTAAGCCACGGGCTAAACCACCGTTCTGTTACATAAACATGCTTACACACGTATACGCGCTCATAGCAGATTTCCCCAGTGCTTGGAAACACAATGACGGCCTTCTTTGAATGAGTTCAGGTATGAATAATGCATTGTAGCTAATGAGCTACCCAAATGGATCATTTGGTAGTCGATTACTTTCTGCATAAATCAATTAATTAGTTGATCGATAATCCTCCTGACTGCATTATATACTTAAAGTTGTGTACTTCACTTCATCCCTAGCTTGACATGAATAATTTAGGCCTCCTAAGAGAGGACCGAGGTGCTGGCCCTCTGTTTTGAAAGCTAAGCTAACTGTCACTTTTCCACTTGATCTATGAGTAGCGCTCTCGCAGACCAACCTCCATAGATTTTTGTTTATCATGTTTGTAATGAAGGGCTTAAACGCCAGTCCCTCTGTCATTGTCGAATATGACCAGACGTGTCTTCTCGCAGTTCCTTGCCAGTGATGTTTAGTGTTTTGTTGTGGACGGTGTTCTTTAATGGATTTTTTTCTTTTTTGTTTTGACGAACATAATCTTTTAAGTATAGACAATCATTTTTTCATGGTTAAAAAACAAAACAAAAACAAACAAACAAAAAACAACAACAACATTTTGTATATTTAGTGACTTAAGCTTCCTGGCGTTCATGTAACTTATGCATTCGCATAATTTTGCGCAATATGCAAGTTGTAATATTATGTTTAGCTTCGGCTAAATTGACTATAATTTGATTATTTTTAACTTGTGTGTAACACATACGTGACAGTTCGGTACTTTGGGTTTGAAGTCATGTTCAGTATGTTTGCGGTACAGCAGTGGAAAAAAAATACAAACCATGCCCTCCCCCCCTTATTAAACTATATCTGCCTTTAAATAAAAAAAAGTCTCTCAATATTGCAACAACCAGCAGCAACACATACTTCTATGGAAGCTTGTTTTTGCCACGGGATTAAAAAATAAATAAATAAATCAAACATTAAAATATTTCATAAAAAATAAAACTAAGTAATTTAATTTTTATCTGACAATTTTTGACTTTTTTCTGAGTTTATTTTTTGCAATTTAGATTTTTTTTCCTCACAATTCTAAGAAAAAGTACAAGATATATTCGCAATTCTGAGAAGAAAAGTCCAAATTGTGAGATCTTGCATCTCATGCAAAATTTAAATCCTTTCATAAATGTATAACATTTACAGGCATTTTACATTTATATGTACATTTACACATATACAACCTTAAAGTGTAAGTGAGGAAAACGTGCCTCAAATGTGTGTGTGTGTTGGTAGTTGTTTGTTAACAAAAAACTTTTTTTTTTTTACTCTTATAGCATGCGTTTGGGGTAGCATACTTTTGAAGCGTGTCGGTACTGGAGTCCCGTTGCGTTGCGGATTGCCTAGCCTCCTTTGTTATGCACTGATATTGTTTTGATCTATGTCGGCGGTCAGACTGAAGTCAGTGGCGGTCTGCTTTACAGAACTTTTAATGAATGGCGAATGCCACGCACACCTTTTTGCGCTGAAGAGGGCGATGCTGGGAATGCCGGCTTAAAGCTCGAAGCCAAACCGCTGGCGCCAAACACATAGGGTGACAATCTGGTGGAGGCGTGGCGATGGATCATAACACACCCATGCCATACTTTTCCCATGCAACAAACACTAATTCACCTAACTAAACACCAACAAACACTAATCACCTAACAGTGGCCGCCATGTAAACAGCCCACTTTAAAATTCTGTATCTGGCCATGGTAGTCGTCTATGGTCTGGTTTCCTTTGTTTATTTGTGGACTTCCAGTAAGTATCCTCTTAGAATAAGGAATATTATGAAGCCTTTGGAACAATTGGCTTAAAGGCAGCTTTTAGCTGCTTAGCAAAAACCCCATAATTCACATTCTTATGGTTCTTCCTGTCCAGTGTGGCTTTACCTCCCTGTAATTGTTAGCATATATCTGGAATTGAGCCTGAATAGCTGCTTAGGTGTTAATTGGTTTGAGAGACTGCTAATGGGGACAAACTGTAGACCAGGACAGTTAGCTTGCTTTGTTTTCTATAAAAAGCCCGGGAGCTGTCAAAGCCTATTTGGGTTGACCTGTGCTACATTGTCCATCAGGTGGCTCTAAGCACCAGCCCCCAGTGGGGTGAACATCCTGTTTGCGTTCCTCTGGGACTTCACTGATGCTGACCCCAGGCTCACAATTAATTCATAACAGTCCATTCATAAATCACAAAGTAATGGCAGCAATGTAACTCAAATTTTCGAATTCTCGAGATTCCTTATAGAAAGGAGATTTTGCAATATCTGGAAAAGAGTGGACAGTTCAGACAATACACAGGCTGAGAGCCTGAAACTATGAGGAGAACATTTCTCTCATGCATCCTTGCTTAAAGCACACTAACACAAGTAGGGGTGCTTGGAATCAAAGATTTTGAAAGTTCTAGAGAATTGACTAAAACACTTGACTAAATCGTGTTTATAAACACGAAATTGTAAAATTTTTAAAAGGTTTCTGAATCTAAATTCTTGGGTTAGCGTGCATACCAATTGTTCTCCAGCTGACCAATTCAAGTCAGTCATAGTCGTTTACAAAGTGTCCCATGAACAATAAATGTGTGCATTCTCCAAAAGATTACTTCTGTGTCCTTGCTCAGACTCTATAACAGAATTATATGACAAATCAATAAAAACGTACAGTGTACAAGTCCGAAGTTACCTGTTCCAGACAAGCCATCCAATGCTGTTTAGCAAGGTGTTTGCGGTCTGGGAGAGTGAAAGGTATTTGATCTTAAAGGTTTTTTTGAGAAAATGAGGGAATTAGTGTGTCAGAGTCTGTGTTTTAACAGAAGTCCTGGTTTCCCTCCGAAAAATGAGGCTCTGGACTGCCTCACTGTCAGATGAGAGCGCTAAGGGTCTCGGAGTCTCAGTGAATGTGTCGGCTCTGAGAAGGTCTTTTGGATCATGTGTCAGTCATCATTTTACCTTCAAAGAGCAGCACTTAAAGGCTGACAGCTTTTCTTATGAGCCACATCTTCAAATACCATTTCTGCCCCTCTGGCTACTTCTGGTTTCAGCCAGCCACTCGAATCGATACTTGACCGTACAATTACTATAAAACAGCAGGGCAAAGATTCACAGCCGCATCTTTAATCATCAGTTATCTTCACTGTGCCCCTCAAAATTGGGCTGTAAGGTGGAACCGATTATGGGGCATTGCACTGAAACTCAACTCTGACCCTGTTTTATACTGTGTTTTTGAGGCAACAATTGCGCCATGCTCTTGTATACGAACTCTCTTCCTTTTTCTTTCAAACGACATTCATTTTCCTTAGAAATGGCAACTGTTTGAGTTTGGTCAAAAATCCGCCGATTATGTTTCATAAGCGTTTGGCTTACATGCCATCTGAAGGAGGATATTATCCTCTTTGTTTTGCACCTCTCCGTCTCTGCTGCCTCCTTTGCTGCCAAGGCATGTTGCAAAGCAGATCAGCGTCCACCTGCCGCAGAGCTGACATTTTGGCTCCTTCGACATGGCTCATTTGTGGAAGGGAATACAGTGCTGTGCATGGAGGAGTTGCAGCTGTGTGGGCCAACGATGCCCACGTCTTGGTCTCTGGTGATAGTGCAGGTTGGCATGTAATGTGCGAGCACCAGGCATCATTCCTTTATCTCGCTTGTCATGGGCTGTGGAGCTCCATTATTTCCCTCTGCCTTTCTTGTGATTGTTTTTTTTTGTGCATCTCCACAATTTGATTCCACACCAGCTGTGTTTGATTGCATAAAAGATGAACTATGAGATTTCAGCAAAGAAGCTCATTATAGACACAACACTCGCACAATTAACTCGCAAAGGCTATTTGCGAAGTTTCCCAAATCTCGGGGCTTGGATGAGGAGGTCATTTTGGCACCTGTGGTACATTAAGGCAGTTCAGACGTCTGAATGTCTCTCCAGGCTTTAATGGAGTTGAAAGCGTGAGGAAGCTCGACTGTCCCTGGTGCCAGAGCGAGCTGAGAGATGTGTGACCGCTGTTGATGTTTTTGAAATATGGATCCCTTTCAAGAGTGCTGGTGTGATGCAATAATCCAACTTCTTTTCTGCAGCCATGCATAGTGAGGGAAGTATATTAGCTCCTATGATGTACATACCTTATAGAAAGTTACATAGGTCTTGCATATAAAAAGTTTAAACAATTAAACTATGATTTCTATTATATATAAAAGGACTATTCCATATAAAAAAGTTTTTAATTCGTAGACTAAGCACATTTAGAAAGTATAACTACCACATTAATTTTTTCTCATCCAATATTTTGAGGAGGCACTGGCTCCCTTGCCTCCTTGGAGGAAACGCCCCTGGCATGTTGTATTTATTGTAGAGTTTGGTAGGTGGCGGTATGGCAGTTTTATCTGCCCCTTGCGCTAAAGGTTTTCTAAGTTTTTCTACATTTAATTCTGCTATTGAAACATGAGGAATGTTACAGCAACATTTAAACACCCCCAACCCCCTAAAAGCTATTTTATTTTAAAAGTAATTCACACATGGAATAAATCATTGTAAATTTTCTTTAGGGTTATTGTAGCTTTGGTTTTGTTTGTCTGTTTTGAAACTGAGAGCAGACTGATTGTTGTTCTGTGGTCTTGGACTGTAAATTTGTGGTCTAGATGCTTGACTTATGAGGCTTCCACCAGAAGCTATTTCTCGTATATCACGGGAATGTCATCTCAAGGATCCTCTCTTGAAAGGCTTTAGAAATACCTCAATAAAAATCCAAGAGTCTTAGCTACTTTATTGAAAGATTGATATACTGTGAGGTTAAATGTTGTTGTAATGAATGTACTCTGAAAGGAAGCAGTTACAGGTTTATGGCATCAAACCCCCCAGTTTTAGTCTTTGGAGAGTCATGCCAAGTTTTCTGGCACATAACATACACTCACATGAGGAGATATTGACAAATACACATTTTTCCAAACTCATGAAGCTTAAATTGAGATGTGAAGACTTTTGATGAAAAAATTGTCAAATGCAGACGTACATATGCACTTAAGCACAATGAGACTTAGTATTCAAATGGTTGAACCTTGGCCCAGGGGCAGCACACTTGTAGGCGGGCCGACAGCAATACTTTCTCCCTGTTCCCGGCACCAACCCGAGCCTGTCATCAGGAGTGCCAATTAGCACTGATTAGGAGGCGTTGTGCAGGCAGCCGACAGCTGCACTATGCCAGACTCTTACAGCCCCCCCTTTCCCCCGCCACGGCCCGAGCAGTCCTGCTCAGCTTTCCTCACAAGGTCGAGCCAAGGAGACGCTTCAAAGTAGGCGATGTGAGGCCTGCTGTCTGGACATGAGAGGAAACACGGCAGGTTTACCAGGGTCAGGTACTTTTTGTGCTTAAGACATATAATTGAAGGCTATAAGGAAGATAAAAAGCACTCCATAAAATGGAGTTTTTCCTCAGCAACAACTGCCTTGATATGACATTGGCGCCAAAGGTGGGATATAGATGTTTGTGCATCCATTAGATACTACACTTGGCTGTATTCGCTGGTTCAGTAAGTTACTGAGAACATGCAAGTCTTAATATTGTGTTAATTGCACAATAATAGATGTTTTGTCATGTCACAGAGCCTTGTGTACAGAGGGATAGTATCGGCTTAAACATGAACTAATTCACTGATCTCATTGGGATCCTCCAGTGCCATTTTGGATTCATTTCCAAACTAATTAGATTAGCCAAACTGCTTGCAATTGCAAAACATGCACGCACACACATTCAACCGCTTTGCTGTTGTTGTTCTCATGGAAACAAGTACTCTAAGGATACTAAATTGGTTGGAGATGAGACAAGGGCCAGGAGTGTTTTTCTGCCATCGTATCAGATGATATTTGGCTCTGGACAGGACAGAAGGGCAGAGATATATCCAGAACAAGCGGCCCTTGACCCCGACATGATTAATTTAAATTGTCGTTGGGTTTTCATATCTTGCATGGCAACCTCTTGCTCTGTAAGGAACACAAATGTTTGTTTTCCCTCACAAGGGAGGTCTGATCGTGGGAACCCTGTTGCGGGAAATGTGGTAGCTGGATTTAAATAGGTTATAGTTGGCCCAAACTGGTAATTTTTGGTCCTTAGCTGGTTTAGATGGTTGATCAGCCAGACTACTAGGTGGTGAGACCTGTGTCAAGTTGGACATGTTCCTGGATCTTTTGTGGGTCAACCTTTAGAGGCCTAAACCTATAACGGTACACAGAAGTCACGGTTCGGTACATACCTCGGTTTTGGGGTCATGGTTCGATATGAGTTCGGTACAACAGGAAATTTATTTTTTTCATTTATTTTGAACATGCAGTACTGCTACATGTAGCATGAGCAGTTGTTTTTTTATTTGAATTAGATTGTATAATTTCAAGATTTAAACCAAAAACGGAATGGACTGACTTTAGATTTGTGAAATTATGTTACATAAGACACCTGCACAAAACAAAAACAGCAGATGAACTGAATGAAAATGCAAATTTATTCTCTGACAGCAGGTGGCGCTTATGGAACAGCAGCGGTAAAGTGTTTCCTTGGTTACCACTGTAACCAAAGCAGCTGCACTTATAAACACTACTTTAATATGCGTCATATGGAGGTAAGAGGAAACGAAAATGCCATTGAAACATTTCTGAAGTCAGTTCCTCTCAGAGATGCATTCATATAAACCCCCACATATTTGTCTTCCTATATTTCAAGCATCGCGAACAGTGAGCTTGATCTGCCTGATACAGTGTTTCCTCCTCTTTACAGACTTCATAAAAATCACACACAAATTACATTTTGGGAAATGATTGCAATGCAGTTTGTGTGCAATTCCGGAATAGAGATATGTCAAAATAAAACTAAAAACCGGTTCCGATTTATAGCCGGCCGACCAGTGTATCTCTAAAACCTGAAACTTTCCCACACTGCTGATTTAAAACAAACAGGCGGTCCTTTGAGCCCTCAAACTTTACGAAAATTAACCATGGTTTTATTATAGTAAAAGTGTAGTAACCATGTTTTATTGGCGTATTGATTACCATTTGTATAACCACAGTTTTACTGCAAATACCATGGTTAAACTATGGTTAGTGTAGCAAAACTATGGTTACTTTGGTTACCATGGTTTAACTATAGTAACCATGGTTTTTTGGTTTTATCTGTAGTAAAATCATGGGTAATTTTCGTAAGGGTTTTTGTTTTGGGTTGGTGCGTAGATAATCTCTTCTTCTGCTCTTTCCTGTTGCGATGGTTAGCGTTGCATTAGTGCCCCCCCCCCCCTTCTGGATTGATCGCCTATGACTGACTGTATTCATCGTCTGACTGCATGAACCGAACCGTGACGTCCCGTACCGTGACGAAGGTGGCCCTCCAGGAAAAAGATTGGACACCCCGGCCCCAAACCCAACCCTAACCCAAACCTAACACTAACCAATAACTAGACCTAAATCCAAAGGGACATAATAGGTTTATACAAATGATGCACAAGTCCCTAACTTAAAGGAACACGCCACTATTTTTGAAAATAGGCTCATTTTCCAACTCCCCTAGAGTTAAACAGTTGACTTTTAGCGTTTTCAAATCCATTCAGCTGATCTCCGGGTCTGGCGGTAGCACTTTTAGCTGCAGCTTAGCATAGATCATTGAATCTGATTAGACCGTTAGCATCTCGCTCAAAAATGACCAAAGAGTTTCGATATTTTTCCTATTTAAAACTTGACTCTTCTGTAGTTACATCGTGTACTAAGACCGACGGAAAATGAAAAGTTGCGATTTTCTAGGCCGATATGGAAATATATGAAGTATATATATGCAACTACACAAACTTAGTTCCGGTCACGTTGGAAGTTACTGATCGGCTGAATGGATTCGAAAACGGAAAAACTCAACTGTTTAACTGTAGGGAGTTGGAAAATTAGCCTATTTTCAAAAATAGTGGTGTGTTCCTTTAAGCCCCTTTACCTTGGCAAAATCACGTTCACCTAGTTGGTGGACCTTGTTATGACCTAGTAGACCATCTTGGTCAAGCTAGCTAGATAAAGACTTCCTTGTACCACCAGCTACAACCAACCTGACCAACATAAGCCGTTTTGACCTGGTTTTTCCAGTCGGTATGCCACTGCTTCCTCTTCAGAACAGACTCAGCACCACTGTGAAGGTCATTGAGTGTGTGTGTGTGTGTGTGTGTGAGAGAGTGAGAGACGTGGCGAGAAAGACAGGTTCAGGCCTGCAATCCCAGACTGCTTCATCCATCACAGGCTTGATAAAGAGAATGTTTAATTACACGTCTTCACCCCGTGATCCAATGCCTCCACACTGAGCCACCGGCCCTCCTACACCTCCCTGCCCGAGGAGATCTCACTCTCTGGGACACGGAGCGCCGAGCCACCCACCCGCTACTGCCCGCCTTCTCCACGTCTGAGAGGCGAGATTCAGTAAGCCGATCCAGCAGTAAATCAATACTGGCCTAATTCTGAATAATTGAGGTTATTACAGTGCTGTCATGCTCCCAGTGTCAATTCCCCATTGCACAAGTGGGGCCTCCTCGAATCTGTCCCCTCCCCTCTCAACATGCCACAAATTCAGATAATTAAAGATTGAAAAGTGCTCCTTTTGTTTGTTTTTTTTCTTTGTCTTGCGCTCTCTACTTTTGATTTTGTCAGGCGTGATCGTGCACATCCTGTGTGTGTGATCTTTCAGCGGGAGATCTCACCTCAGCTTGCTATTGTGTGCTGCATCTACTTCCCGTTTACCTGGCAACAGTGCTATCCCAGGCTGGTGGTTTGTTTCTTTTTATTCCTCTGTACTGTACAGCATCGGTGGGCTCTGGGTGGGATGCAGATAGAGGAAGAGAGACCATGTTTCTGAGGGGCACTAGAGGGCACAATATGCATATGAAAGACTCTCTGGTGGTGGTGGGGGGAAGCTGCTGAGAACCAGCTGAACTTAATTTTCACTCAACACAGAGAGCTTGTGAAGAAGAATTTTGAAAGAAGACTTTATAAGACCCTTATGACAAATAATAAAACAACGTTGCATGTACTGAAAGTTTGTCTATCTGAAAGGTTTATTGTTTTGACTGCAGATATAAAAAACATGAATAAAGGAATTAAATATCTATAGACCCAATCAATATATATATATATATATTTACATACAATATTGATTTAGTAATAGAGTAGAGCTTATCCAAAGCCATGTATATGTGTGGGTGTATATATATATATATATGTGTGTGTGTGTGTGTAACAATTACATTTAAATGGAAAAATTATTAATAATGGAATATTATTTTATTTATAATAAAACAAGAAAATATTTGTAATAATAATTGTATAAAATATAATAATAATAATAATAATAATAATAATAATAATTTTAATTCAAATATTATTTTGTACATTTTATTAGGTCATTTTCCTTAATGGACCACTTACTGTTTTCTGATCCTCTGACCCACAAACATTATGTATACATTGTCATTTTCACCAGTGATGAGTGTCAGTGCAAATATCACTTCAAAGCTCCTCCCTCAGAAGCAGGCAGACGGGCACAGCGCAGACAGACATCCTGACAGAGAGTCAGACGCAGAGGCTGCAGTACGTTAGGAGTGTGTCAGAGGTGGTGAGCCAGTGCTGTGTCACGCACATCGAGGGCTGTTATGACACTGGTGGCAGGCGAGAGGCACTGACAGTTGCGTTCTTAATCACTGTAGGGCCACAGACCCACTGCTGAGCTGAAAGCCCCGCGCCAAAGCACATCAAGCCTGAGAGTCATGACAGGAAGGCGTCAGTGGTAGTGTGTTGTTTGTGGGTGGAATGTGCCCACAAAACATATTTGCACTTAAGGCACACTTAAAACTTTATGAATTTCAATGTGTTAGATAACATTTTAGACCAAATGGCACTTATTTTAAAGAATCACAAGCACGTTTTAAGCTACAACTTTTACTAAATTTCTTACGTTTTAAATGTTAAAACACTTTAATCATTATCATGAATCAAAAATACTTGAATCATTAAATTGCAAAACTTGCTCAACGTTTTGAAGGTTTAGTATCATTTCTTTGAAGATGCCACATGGTTTGATATTTTGTGTCAAATGCAGTGACATTTAAAGGAATAGTTCACCCACAAATGAAATTTTCAAAAATTGTGCAACCTTTCAGGCCATCCAAGACGTAGACGAGTTTGTTTCTTCATCAGAACATTTAGAGAAGTTTAGCATTACATCACTTTTTCACCAATGGATCCTGTTTTCGACCATTTTTAGTAATAAACAGTGCTTGATCTGTGCATATTTCTCTCCTGATTCGGCCGAGATTACTATTTCACTGGAGGAAGTGTTTTTATGGATTATAGACGTGTATTTTGGCTGGAAGCTATGATATGAAGTTAAAAACTTAATGATGGATTTGTGTTTTACAAACACACAGCTTTTGGCTTCACAAGACATTAACTGATGGACTGGAGTGGTGTGGATTACTTGTGGATCATTGTGATGTTTTTATCAGCTTTAATGCTGAATTTCTCCCAATCTGATGGAGAAACGAATTCATCTACATCTTGGATGGCATGGGAGTGAGTACAGTTTATTTTTTGGGTGAAGTATTCCTTTAAGTCTGGTTTAAGTGTTCAGATGTTTGTCCATTTTATAATGCTCACAGTCTCTTCCACCTTAACATGAAAAACAAGTAACTCTTCTGCTACTTTTTTCTTCTTTTACCCATATTATTGCATTCTCCATGCTTTTTCAGTGAAAATAGGCCATGCTGTGCTGTTTTTGCAGTCAGAGCTGTCTGTTTTTGTGCAGAGTTGCTTGTATCATCTAACTGTTTCTCACTTGTTTGCTGTTCGTGAAACTTTTTTGTCCCTGTGTGGCCCCTATAAAACAAATCGATTCCTTCAGGCTAAACCTCAGACTTCACGTACACATCTTCTCGAGCTGCTTCAGTGTTTACTTTTTCTTAAGAAAGTTTTAGAGTGTCATATAGATTGGCAACTGTGGTAGTACACATTAAGAGGAACACAGCTGCACAATAGGGAAAAACGGTTGAATCAAGCTATCTGAACCTTATATAGGGTTGGGAATCTAGAAGCAGTTTTTGTAAAAGAAGTACTGATAGTGACATGACATTTGACATTTGGTTCCAGTACCATGATGAACAAATATATATTGTTAATGAGATAATTCACACCAGAGAGTCACTCCTACCTTCTCACTCACTGTTGACACAAACAAATTGAATCAGATTTTGAACTGATTAATTGAAACTGTTTGAAGTACTTTGTTGTGTAACTAAGAAGTATCGAGAAACTAGTATTAGACACTAGACACTCATTAGAAACTTAATAGCCAAACCATTGCAATAGTTAAGTAATTTTATATCACAATTATGAATGTATTTTGAATATACAATATATCACAGAGGGAATATTTGGTAAATATGCTAATGAAGTAAGGGTGCTACTTTAGAAAGAAAATCAAAGAGTTTTATTAGCTCTATTGTGTGAAAGACAAACAGGCAGAAGCAGTTATAAATATAATGTGAGGGACAGATACGTGGCCTGTGGAAAGTGCTCTCTCTTGCTCTTTCTCTTCTTCATATATTCTCTCCCAGTGGAGTTTCTGGCTGCAGATGTCGGGTAATGACAGGGGTTTCCCTTGAGGCCATCTCTCGGCCCAGACAACCAGACCTGCCTCAGTGTGTGTGTGTGTGTGTGTGTGTGTGTGGCTCATAGGCCATCAGGGGGAATGGTGCAGGTAAACATATCAGCCAGCATTTCTCAATCTACCATAACTGAGGAGAGGAAGGCCACGCTGCAGCCTTTGCTCCTCTTTTTTGTCTTTAGACTTATTTGTTTTTGATATTGTGAAATATTATTAATATTCAAAATAACTGTTTTCTATTTTAATCCATTTTAAAATCATCATCATTACTCCAGACTTGTCACATGATCTTCAGAAATCATTCTAATATGCTGATTTGCTGCTCAAGAAACATTTCTGATTATTATCAATGTTGAAAACAATTGTGCTGACGAATATTTTCAGGAAGTTCAAAAGAACAGCATTTATTTGAAGTAGAAATAAATGTCGCTTTAATCAATTCAGTTCGTCCCTGCTGCATAAACGTATTATTTCTTAAAAGAAAATCTTACTGACCCCAAACTTCTGAATATATGTTTTAATAAACATTATTATATTGAATATATTTGGCAACAGTGGCCGGGGAAAAAATCTGAAGCATTTCAGGAAAAAAGTGCATAAATATTAATAAGTAAGTAAGTAAACAAACTATTTAAATATTTAAAAAATATATTTTTAAGCTTTACTGCAAAGCCATTTTCTTCACTTGGATTCTGTTTCTAATTTTCCCTAAGGATATATGTTCCATGAAATTTTACATGGATGATGAATGCCATTATAAAGAACAATATGAAAATAATTTACATGATTTTTGTCTCTCAAATGATCTGTCAGGTTCAAGGTTTATAGCATGCATCATCTTTCAATAAAGCACCTAGATCTGCATAGAAACGCAGAGAACAATATTCTTCAAGTATTTTCGTCCATACCCAACAGTGATTTCTCTCTCAATAATTCTCTGTTGTCTTCTCGTTGAACAGTATCTACACGAGGCACTTGGAGAAGCTGAGAAACGGTGATATTTACACGGCCCACAGGCTAGACATGGCAGAATTAACAGACTCTTTACCAGCAGTCAGTTCACATGGGACTGCTATTACCTTATTTTCAGGGCATTTTATGATCTCACGGTAATCTTTACCAGAACAGGAGTGTGCACTATGTGAAAAGTGAGTGAATAATTACTGATATGGCTGATAGGGACAGGATTAAATCCATTCCCTCAGTTCGCCATATAAACCTAATCCTGTTCGATTCGGTTTTTTCTGCTTTCTCTCCCTGACCTTTTCCTCTATCACCGGTTCATTTGTCTGCCTAGTTTCTCAACAACTCTTCCACCCTGGTTTTCTGGCTCTCTATTACAGTCATTGACAGTCAGGGGACAGTCGAGAGACATTCATGAAATCTCCTGTAGCACTTTGTGTTTTTTAAGATTATGGTCATTTTCGGTGCCTCCACATGATCAGACTCTCTTGTCTCCTTCACGGTAATAGAGGTCAGACCCAAAGACAGACTCTATCTTCTACAAGTCTGTCTCTTTTTTCACCCCTGCCGACCTTCTTCAGATGGAAACCACTGCTCTGGGCCACTCCAGGTGTGACGTTATCCAAATACCAAATGGCTTATTGTCATTTCTATAGACTATAACCAACATGGCTGTAGTTTTATCTTTCATACGATTGCTAAATGACCCATCTGGATGGATATTCACGCTTTTTTCGGCCTGGATGAAAGCCATTCAAGATGATGGGTCACTTACAGTAGGGCTGCACGATAAATCGAAATGGAATCGAGATCGCGATTGGACAGAAGCTGCGATTGTCATGCGTATCTTTCAGTGAAGCACTGTTCTGTGATCAGCAGTAAATCTCCATCCAAAGGGCAGAGGGCGCTCTCGCGCTGAAACTCCTAATACGCCTCGCAGAAGAAACCCAGAAAATGCCTATCGCTGCAGCTGAATAAACAGAAGATTCAACGGCTTTCATTGATTCAACGTGACTAAACACACGACTACGGCAATATACGGTTTATCTGAGTTCTTCTTATTATAATTTTCATTAAAATAAAGTATATTTATAATGCAATGCAATGCCTTTATCACTGCTTAGATACTATGAAATATGTTGCGTGCCTTATTCTGTGTAAGAAGCCACATCATCTCACAGAAGGATTTATTTCAAACACTCGACTGACGTTATGAAGTGAGTTTGGAGTAAAAATATGTTATTAAATGTGGTATTTTCACATGCTTTCAGATGGAGCAGCATTATCTTCACAGAGCCGTAGTTCACTGAGAAGCTATGCAAACAGCTGTCATTATCGTGAACGATTTCTTCGATTTCATAATCGCGCAATAAAATCGTCTGCGATTGTTTTGCGTAACTTGTCAGTGAACTACAGCTATGTGTAGTAAATTCTGCTCCATCTGAAAGCACGTGATGATGATTTCCTGCTGATTATAGAACCGGCATTACGATCAAAATGCGCATGACAATCACATTCTATTAATCGTGCAGCCCTAACTTGCAGTATGCATCTGTGTGGATACCAAGTCTCTTTTTCTTCAGGTCCTGCTATTCACGTTACCGAACAAGGCCGGTCTGCTCTGTTTCACAGAAAACAGGACGCACACCTGACCTCAACCCCAGCCTGAATTTATTAGACTCCGAGAGAGTTTGATTCAGAGGCCGAGCGTATCTCTGGCAGTTTGCCTGTGTGTGATGTAGAGTTTCAATCCTGAGAGACTCTGGGAAGAGTGCTATTCATTCACTCAAGGTTAAATATGAGCGTCTTGGGACGACGGGATAATGGGTGATGGTGAAGCTATATATGAACTTATCCATTGTGTGGATAAGCTGTTTCGTGAGCAAGATTTTTTTTTTACTCCAGTGCCAATTCAGATTGTAGATACATAGATATTTTGAACCTTTACCTTGAGAAAAAGATTAGAAGACCATAAGCAGGTGTATGAGGTAATGGTACTTTGTACACCTGAATTACTTTAGTACTACTGAAACTCAATACTTCATTAAATTATAAACAAAAACATAATTTTTGCTCCTTACAATTTAATTTAGTCATTTAAAGTGAGAAAATACTAGAAGGTGTATATGGTCATAAGTATTTTAATTATATTAAAAGAAGTCTTTCACCAAGGTTTCATCATTTATTTGATGAAAAAATACAGTACAAGCAGTAATACTGTGAAATATTATTACAGTTTTCAATAACTGAATATTAAAATTTCATTTATTCCTGTTTCAGCAGCCTTCAGTGTCACATTATTTTATTCAGCAATGATGCATTAAACTGATCAAAAGTGACAGTAAAGACATTTATAATGTTACAAATTATAATTATACAATTATTTTATGAATAGAAAGTTCAATAGAAAAAATAAAAAAGTTTCCACTTTTTTTCTCATTAATTTCATTTTGTTATTAAAATTAAAAAGTACTTATATATATATAAATATCTGAAAAGCTGACTGAATTTCTGACATTAATACTTTGTAAGAGCTGTAAGAGTTTATTCTATCTTTAAAAGCTAAGAAACCTTTTTTTACTTTGTATAATTAATTTATTAAGTATTAAAATAAAATTACCATAAAGTAATAATACTATTATTATTGTTTTACTTTTTACTTTAACATTTCTCAAGATCTATAGTGATTGCAGTTACTTTTTAGACTGTTTGCACAATAAAAACTTGTATTTTTAAATTAGTTTTAAAAAAAGTTAATATATCCCTTTAAAGTTCCACTGTTATGCTCATATGAATGCTAAATTGGCCAAAAGCACACAACTAGTTAGATCGTGATTTTTTTTTCTCAATTTTTTTGTTTGGTTTTGTTATTTTGCTCCCTAAAACCCATTTTTACCATTGGCGTTTTAACTAGAGTTGCGTGTATCACTGAATTCCACAAGTGTTTGTCAATATGGCCGTCCGTTGTTGTGTCAGAGATTGTCTTACTATTGGGAGATGAGAGGGTCTGTAATACTTACTATTGGAGAAAGCGTAACGGTCAACTTGGATCACGTGTGCCTTAATAACCAATCACATTACAGCCTTGAGAGTTGTGCGGCACTTAATCGCCGTTTACGATTACCATAGGAATTAATTAGAAGTGCTGTAAGCCGAATCCCACCTGTCACAAAAAGTCAGTGACTTCTCTTATAAAACGGCTTTTTTTCCCCCGGTGTAAACTCTAAAAATAGTTAAATCCAAAAGTATTTCTTAGTGTAAAACATGTTGGAGATTAGCCGACAGGCTGTCGATTCAATAAATGATAAGCTGTTTCCTCTAAAATGCTGTTTATTCAGCGTAGTGAAGCCTCTCCTCAATTGACATCCATTAGAAAAAACGCCCTCTGGTCTCCTTTCCCACGTACTGGCAAAGCGGAAGCGTTAGCATTAGGCGTTAAGCTTTTTTGGCTAAAGGTTGCAGGTTTGCCTTCTAGTGGCTTTGGTTGTGCCTCCAGTAGTTTGATGTTGTTTTGTTTTTCATATTACTTTTTCGATGGGTGAATCAACGATTTGGGCCAGTGTTGCCACCTTGTGGTCAAACTAAGTAGTGCGAAAAAAAACAATGCAGGCAGTTAGAAAAATCAAGCTGTGCATGTGTAAAACAGGTATATGATGATGGCAAAACTTTTGTCACATGCACTCTACGCATAACGCAAGTTTTAAGATGGCACATCAAGTTGAAAATAGTGTTTGAAAATGTATCTCAAGACCACTACATCCGTTCCGTCTTTGAACACTTCCTATGTGACGCCCACCAACTAGTAGTTTTGCACATTTAGTTGAATCCCTTATTCACTGATATCCATTCACACACGCGCCGTGTCAAACTGTCATGGGCATTCCGGCCCACTGCTGATCTGAGTCAGTCGCACACCGAGAGCCTGTCAGCCTTCTGCACGAGGCCGAGTGAATGGGTGATCCACGCTCGCGTGTCAAGGACGGGCCGTTCTCGGCCCACATGCACTCGGATGAGTAATAGCGCTGTAACTGGGGGGCCTGAGCCGTTTGAAGTGCTCTTTCTTCCTCTTTTCCATCTTCTTTCTCTCCCTCAGCAGCTGCCTCGTCCCTGGATGCTGATTTTAATTGCTTTCCTCTCGAATTTTGTGCATATCCAATGGAGACGTGGACGCCGCTGTTTGAATGCGAATAAAGAAGAGAAAGAGAGAAGAAACGCTCGGATGAGTAATAGCGCTGTAACTGGGGGGCCTGAGCCGTGTGAAGTGCTCTTTCTTCCTCTTTTCCATCTTCTTTCTCTCCCTCAGCAGCTGCCTCGTCCCTGGATGCTGATTTTAATTGCTTTCCTCTCGAATTTTGTGCATATCCAATGAAGGATTGAAGGGCACATCTTCTAACGAGCACTTTTTCATATTAGTTCTTATAATGCCGGCGTTTGAACTCAGGAATACTAATACACACAATAGAGGCCCGTGCGTTTGAAAGGAGACGTGGACACCGCTGTTTGAATGCGAATAAAGAAGAGAAAGAGAGAAGAAACGGGAAGGAGTGTATGCTGAGGAGCCCGCTGTAGGCAAACTGATTTGATTTATTTCATTTCCTAAAGGCGCTTGGCACGAATGACATCTGAAAGTGCTTTTGGAAACTATATTTAGACAGCAAGATAAATCGGGACACTGAGTGAATCAATAGAGGATCATATACAAGAGTTCAGTTAACTAAGCGAGAGTCTGTTGGCGCTCGTGCAAGCAATTCATTTCATGTAAACAGAGTATCGTATTATTAACTTTCACTCGGATCATATCTTGCGTGTCGTGCAGGAATCGATTGGGCCTGGATAGTGAATTTAAGTGTTACTTTTGCACATTCTTGCAAAATTCAGTTAAAACCGGCTTCAAATGGTTTCTGTGTTGTCCAAGTTGGTTATGTTAGGTCATTTTCTGATCAAGATGATGAAAACAAAAGTACAACGATAGATAGATAGATAGATAGATAGATAGATTCATTATTCAAATTAAACAGTATAATTTCTGATAGAGAGAAGTTGTGAAAGCTGTTTACTTTTGTCATTGTATTTAAAAAAACCCTCAAAAGCTACGTTTATTTTATTTTTTGTGTATACCTTATTAAGTATTCCATTTTTCTTAAGATATTTTCTTTCAGTAAAGACTTACATATTTCTATTTAAAATAAATTCTGTATAAATTGTATTTTCAAAGGTCCTCTTTCAAAAGCCAAAAAAAAAGTTTTTACATTTAAATAATTGTGTCCATTTTTATCCATTATTTTTGGTTATGGCTAAAAATGGGTCACAATAGCTGGACTTCCATCCAAAAGCGAAGCAAATCTTTTCAAAGTTTGCAAAAAACAAACAAACAAACAAAAACAAAACAAACACATACGAATTAGGTGCATTTCCATCAAGTTGTTTGAGTGGATGACGCTGGTATTGGTAACCTAGTAACCAGCAGTAAATAAAGCACCATCAGTGGAAACAGCCGGTTAGTCACGTGGGATTAATGTTCGCTACGTCAGAATTTATTCGGCAAATGCGTTTCCATCTCCCATTATGCACGCAAGTCAAAAACCATCTCAAGCAAATAAATTTTTTTTTTGCAAATTAAGGGCCCCCCCCCGATGCGATGCTTCAAAATGTGCACAAAAACAGGGTGAGGAAGCATAGCTAATGGTCTACTAGTCAACCATCAACTAAGTATTTGATTAGAGAGGTCAACTAGTTTCCATTCATTCATTCATTCAATTTGAAGTGTTGACTTTTTAGTGGTTTTTAGTCACCTTTATACAGATTGTTTCAAAGCAGCTTCACAGTGATAAACTGATGATGCAAACTTCAAAAATGAGGCAAATCCAAGTTCTGCTATAAATAATAGTTCTAACCGTGTGCTGTGCTGTTTTTAGACCAATTTAACTGTAAAAACCTCTATGAGAACTATTTAAAGTTGATCTAAACTACACAAATAGTAAGTGTACAGTATGTAACTCCATTCCTTTCTTAAGTTTTAGTATTAGCAGCTTTTCTCTTCTTTTGAGCTTGTTTGAATGTCAGCGTTGTGGTTAGCACTCCGAGCGTGATCCATGTAACGTTATGCACTCTACATCCCTCTCTAATTGTTAAGACTTTTTTTGTTGTTGACCTGACTTTCTCAAATCCTCACATGGCAGCGAAATGTCTAACAAGGCTGAGACCACTGTGCACTTCCCTTCTGGGCCGAATAAGAGTAACACAGATGGCCCAGGGTTTATTTCATTAACTCGGAGAAGGGTAGCAAAGCTTATTGGAATTTTTACATTCTGTCAGCACTGTGTAGGTAGCAGCAACACGGGCGTAAAACGGCGAATGAATTCATTTCTCCCGACTCTCGCAGCTCAAGAGAAACTTCAAAGGCCAGCGCTAAAAATCTGGGCCGAGTGGATTTGAAAGGATGAGTCTCTAATCTGTTTAAACTTTGCTTGCGCCGTGTATTTTCACACCGCCTTCCCCACCTCCTCAGCTAACCTGCTCTATTTTTCTTTTCATCATCACTTTCAGGTGCAAAAAGTACCTGTCTCACCATATCTGTGTCTCGGTGAACAGAGGTCAACAAACAGCGTCAGTTTTTCATTCAGCACACGCTAGTTTTGTCATCGAAATTAGGCTACATTTAGCTTTCAAGCATTATCACGCTGCCTCGTTTCGAGCTAATTTTGGCGCAATATGTTCCCAACTGGGCTCAGGAATGGAGTGAATGTTCCCCATGTGGCAGCGCTTTTGAAATATGTATTAAGGTGAGATACAAGGGGGATTTGAAACGAGAGGGTTGGACTTATTGTCGGAATATTTGATGATGTTAATGAGAAGCAGAACAGGTTTAAGCACTCAGCATGAGGAAGGCCCGGGCTACGGAAATAATGGATAGATAAAACGATGAAATATTCAAAGGCTGAAGTGTGATGAGAAATGTTCAGTAAAGCGTGGTGGAAACGGGCCCAAGCCTCGCCTCAAAGACCTTCAACTGAGACTTCTGCGTGACCTTAACATTTCTGCTTCTGCCGACTTTGTTGCTTACATGACAGCAGGAGTTATTCTACAAAAAGCGCAAGAGAAACCCTTATTCTTGTTTGGAGTGTTACTGAGGAATGGTGGAAGATATTCGTTTGATGGATGTTTGATTTATGGGAGGAGGTTTGGAGATAGGCAGGAGAATCTGAGGCTAAAATGAAATGGGACAGTACCGGGATGGTGTGTAACCTTTCAGAGGAGGAAAGTAAATGAAATATCAGTCCTTTATAGATGCCCTTGCAACTAAATGATGACAAATGCTCAGCATTACAGAGAGTAGAGAGAGAGAGAGAGAGCTTTCCAGTAGACATATTCCTTACTATGTACCTTGGTATAACCATGTTTTTGTTTTGTCATGGTACCATGTTATTGAAGTTTTTAGACTGCATCATGATGGTAATGGTAATACCATGATATGTTTTATAAGGTACCATGCAAATCCCATGCTAATAGTATTTTAATGGTATGACAGATATTTTATATAGTTACGGCTTCCTATTTTGATGTTATTGATGTTTTTATTAACGTCTAGGGATGTAGGAAGTCAACACAAAAGAATACATTAATAAAGGAAAAATGTAAAATGTTGTTAGAATCTTTTAGAATCTATTAGAAGAATGTCTCTAGAATCTTAAAAAAAAAGTGTTACTAATGAAACGAGATGTGTGAAGTAATGAATTAAACAGAAACCAGAAATGAGTACCAGCAAATTTTTAGTATTGTGTCCAACAAAACAATAAACAATTGATATAAATAATATATAATATATAATGTTAATTGTTAAATATAACAATATTGTTTTTCCTGGTTTTATATATATATATATATATATATAATTTATTTATTTTTTTACATTTTTGTAACTTAGTAGATGCAAACTAAAAGATGAGAACAGATGAGATGCTGCTTTATACAGCTCTATACTGCTTCAGAACAGTGACACATCATAGATATGAATGCTTAAGCTGTTGTAAAATAGTGTGACGTGTCAAAACTACAAATTGTTCTCTTTATAATCAACAAAGTCTACAGAGAGCTCATGAGAGTATGCAGAGTAGGCCGTAGTTTGCTGCTTGGTGTTGAACTGTTGCACTGCAGTATAAACACTATGGCATCATTTCTACTGGTTGACACTGGTTGTAGAGTCAGAAGGTGTATGCACCATCATACGACCTGCTCCTGTGGCCCAATGTTATCCTTCTGCTGGCATTTTGCTGTAAAGAAACAGAAATGTCATGCTATTTTGGAAGCAATTTTCTTAAGTAGTAACAGTTGGACGCTTTGGTTGATAAGTTAATTTTGCGAGTTCTCATGCATACTTTCATCCTTTACAAAAGTGCTTTGTGTTGTTTCCTTAATGTCCAGTTTGAATCTTAAAAAAAAAGTGTTACTAATGAAACGAGATGTGTGAAGTAATGAATTAAACAGAAACCAGAAATGAGTACCAGCAAATTTTTAGTATTGTGTCCAACAAAACAATAAACAATTGATATAAATAATATATAATATATAATGTTAATTGTTAAATATAACAATATTGTTTTTCCTGGTTTTATGTATAGTATATAACAATGTATAGTAATATTTTTTTTTATAAACCAGTGAACAAATTAGTTAAATACACATGGAGAGTCTCATTTTCATTCATTCATTCATTCATTCATTTGTTTGTTTGTTTGTTCGGTTGGTTGGTTGGTCAGTGAAATAAGGTGCTTATATATATACTGTATATATATATTTTTTTTATATATTTTTTTCCCATTATTATATAACCATGGTAATGCACAGTATTTTGCATAATAGAAATAAACCTGGTTAAAACCTGTTGCAATTTGCTGTGAACAACTAACATAATGCTTTTGGCTGAACGGTGCACACCACATGTTCTTTGATGACCCTTCATTTGGACTGAACTGCAAATCCCATTGACAATTTCCGATTAGAAGCCCATTAAATTAACCACCCTTGAAATCCTGGCAAGTCCAAAACGCTTGGCGATGCTGTCATACGATGGAGTTTAGGAGGTTGGCGCGAATGAATATGCGATGCGGACAATTGTTTTGCGAGCAGATGTGTTTCGTTGTTTGAAACTGAATGTCATTCATGAGCTGGCCTCGTTCTATACACTCAGTATGCTTTGCATTTTGTTGATTTTTGAGGCTTTCAGACGTTAACAAGTTCAAAACCGTTTCTGCTGTGAAATAGCTGCATTACTGAAGCATACTTAATTATTTAATTAAAAATCCCCTTTTCTTTCTAGCATCTTGGTAATGAAAAAAGAAAAACTTTCATCCATAAGTTCTAGTAAAATATTAACTAACATTAATTGAGTTTCCAGAGCCCAAGAGCTTGAACTCTGCTTTACATTGAAGCCGTTTGATACGCCGTGATGCTGCTTTTCTGCCGTGTTTGTAGTTTGTTTACTTTATTTCGCTTGCTTCAGATTTTTCAAGTCCAGAACATTTCTTTTTTTAGCCTGTGATGTGTTCACAGAGTTTTTTGCGCCGCAAGACTCCTTTTTATAACCCAGAGGAGTTTACTCACAAATGATGAGGTTTCACACAAATGATTCACTCGCATTACTCCCACAGCCTTGAGCTCCGTGTGGATTCACTTACAAAGTAAAAAAAACCCTGACAGCTGATGAAACTTTGACCGCTCGTTTATCCGACCAGTTGGACGTTTCGCCGTGAGCCAGTCTATTGAGTCGCGGCGGCTAATCAAGTTGAGGTGAGTTACTTTGAGCTTTCTCTGGTTGTGTGTGATACCACTGCCAGAGGGCTGGCCGGTCCGCTTTCCCATTGAAATGTAGTTTAGAGGTGAGAATTTGATGAGGAATAAAACTTTATCAATCCTCAGTAGGTCTGCTCGGAGGAAATTGGCAGCACGGGAGAGTCATTTGAAGTCCCGTGTCGTAATTGTAGGCATAGCTGCAGGAATGTCTCGGTTTAATCTCGTTCGCTGTCGCAGCTATTAAGGTCAAAATGACTTGTTTGATAGCAATTGAACGACATCCTTCCTGCTCCAAAAAGGCTTTTGAAGTGCATGGCGGTGTTCTGCTTATGCTAATGTCTAGTTGTCTCCATTACGTGTCAATGTTGAATTCTGATTCACCTTATAGTTGCCGATCAAAATGTCGAACTTGGAAAGATCACACGAGATCTTGACTGTCAAAGTTAATGGAACAGATCTGCGCATCAAGGTTCTTCTGTAATTACCTGGCACTTCCCACCGCGAAAGCCTCGAGATCAAAGGGGAAAGACATGAAAGGCTTTGGGAAGATTCACCTCACTTCTTTTCTTGGGTTTTCCTCTTCCTGTTCAGTCTGATATTGAATGGTTGACCCTGCAGCATGCATAAGAGGACATGTTAGGTGTGACTAAAGCCTGAAGTATGCTTTGTTTGTATGTGTATTTTACCAATCAGTTTGTCCACAAGGTTGCAACACTGAATCTGGCCATTGGTTTACAAATGAAAAACGAATATGGTGCGACAAAAACAATAAACTACTGAAGACGGTAACAGTAATAGACGCCCGTGTTGACGAGCACTTGCGTGAGGTGGTTCAGAGATTATGCAACTCTAGTTTTAATGAATATATAACGACATTTTTATCGCTCATAACTGGACAAAGGTGAAAATTTCAAATGATTTTTGAAACGCTGCTTTGTGAAGCTTCGAAACCTTTGCAAATCATTTGTTTCAAATCAGTGATTCAGAGCACGTATCAAATCACAAGAGTCATGGGATTTCAGTAAGCGAGGCTGTTACATCGTAACTTTTACGTAATTTTTTTATATTTCAATGGTTCACCACTATGGGGCGATCATGGTGAACCAGTGTCTATGTGGTTTTTACCTGATCTCAGATCAGTTTTATATATTTGTAGATATTTTAATGACACATTTGTTTAATAAAAAGGAAGAGTTAATAGTCTCTTATTGGCCTGGTTAACCGATGTCTCCATAAAACAAACAAAACAAGCCCTACAATTGAAAATAAAAATAAAAAATAAAAAAACCTTATACAGGCACTTCATATTTATTGGTATTAGATCATTTGTTAATTGCATTTTATAGATTACACTTTCAATAAAACATTTGAATTCGACTGTAAAAGGTGTTTTATGCATGTTTGGCCTAAGCATAATTTTCAATTAATTTAAAGTTTAGAACAGCTTTGTTTCTAATATCCCAATGTGTTTGTACGCAATCAAATAGAGTATTTAAAATTGCATTCTAAAAAATTCACTTACATTCACTTACACAATGCTTAACATGAAAAATGTCCTAAAACAACAACCAAGTATTTTCTCACATATTTTTCTCATCATAAACACTGTCTACTGCTAAGATAAAAGCACCATAATCCAAATGAAAAGTTTGTTTTATTAATAAGGTGCGTGGCGAATTTGGTCTTTTAATATCATCTTAATGCATTAAGCTACAATAGACATTTTCTTTTTAACGGTTTTCTATGGGGAGAAAACGCCTCCCATAAAAATATTGCCTTTCCATTTGGATTATGGTGCTGTTTTCTTAGAAGCAGATAGTGTTTATGACGTGAGAAGTGAGTAAAAACAATTAAGCCATGACTTTTCAGTCTGAGTTTTTTTTTTGATGGTTGTATTACCCACATTCATATGTGTCTGTTCTAGAGACATGATTTGATATTTTTACTTATTATTTTTCTTTTTGTCTGTTCTAGAGACAAGTTATTACAGCTTTTTGATAAAGCTCTATTTGGTTTCCTTTTGAAATATGTTTCAAATTCATGTTGCCGTTTCGAAGAGTAGAGCCTGTGGTTAAGCTGAGGATTTGATGCAAAACTTGAAGATTATATACTGTACGTTTTGTGTGATTGCCTTAAATTTGTTGAGTTGTGTTTGGATGCTGGAAAGCATCCAAACTGCATTTTTAATTCTGAAATCATTATAGCAATCCATAACTATATTATTTAAATTCTGAATCCACCGGAAACTTTGATTTGTTAATGATGGGTGTCAGGGATTGGCTGCTGTCCTACATTTTTGCCCATCATTTATTTAAATTTCAGCATTTCTGGTTTCTTGTCACAAACGTCTCACCAAAACATGAAACTGATCGTCTCATATTTGTCAGCGGTTTATTTGTAACCATCATCATTAGCATTTCAAAACAGTGCAGACAAACAGTCTCTGTTTCTGGCAGTACACGTCCATTCTTATCTTCTAATGTCCATATACAGAAACAACAACTAAGTAAGGAAACCAAAGTATTGTATTGCATATTTGTGATAGAGCAGAACTGAACTGGGCCAGTAGCACAAAAACAGCCCTTGAACAATCTGTGCACTTAAGATAACAGGCCTGTGGATGCTTCTAAAACCTTGCAATCTCTTTGCCTCAGACTGGAGCTGTTTTTCAGTGAAGGTCACTCAAAACTTTATTTCACTGTCCTGGTTCAGTCTTTTTTCATTTCTGTTTTGTTTATGCTTTTCTCTAAAAGGATAAAGATGACAGTCATGGATGTGAGGCATATACTGGACTTTTTTATGTATATGCCAGGAATTAAATATTAGTGGTGTTTTAGACTGTTAAGTGAGTTTTGAGTTCCAGCAGTTACAACTAAAGTGCAACAGTTTGTAGTCTTCAAATGTTTGATTTAGTATGCTAGCTATTAGTACACACCAGGAAATTATTAAATGGTTAATGAATATATTTGTGTGTATACAAGTTCAGCAAGGTAGAATTGAATTCTGATTCTTCTGATTCTAAATCTGTTTCTTAAGAATCCTCTAAATCTTCTGATTGTTATTTATGTATTTATTTATTTAGATTCTGGTTTTAATGTGTTCTGATTATTCAAATTCTCAATATATTGATTTTAAAAGTAATGTTATTTTTCTAGTTCTAAATCTACTACTAATTTCATTTTTAATTTGCTGATTCAAATTTTGAATCTACTTTTATGATTCAGATTCTTCTGATTCTCAGTCTACTGATTTTGAATTTTATATGTTTCTGATTACAATTCTTCTGATTCTGAATCTACTGATACCCATTTTAAAATGACTGATTTTACTTAAAGTATTTATTTTGACCAAATCTTCTAATCTACGTGTCCTGATTCTTTGGAGTCTCAATTTACTGATTTTAAAAGTAATGATTGCTTCATTTTTTTCTAATTCTGAATCTACTAATTATTTAACTTTTAATCTGCTGATTCCAATTTTAAATGTACTTTTCTGATTCAGATTCTTCTGATTTTGAATTTTTTTGTTTCTGATTACAATTCTTTTGATTCTGAATCTACTGATATTGATTCTGATTTTGAAATTACTGATTCTAATTCTGAATCTACTTGAAGTATTTATTTTGACTGATTCTTCTAATTGATAATAATTTTATGAGTTCAAATCTATGTATACTGATTCTAATTATCCGGATTTTTAAATTTTTCTGATGATTTGTGTTTGTTTGTTTATTCCTTCCTACTTCTGAAACTGCTGATTTAAATTTTAAGTCTTGTGATTCTGGTTTTGAATCTGTTTATTCTGATTCTCAGTCTACTGATTTTTTAATTGTATAATTCTGATACCAGTTCTTCTGATTCTGTATCTCTTAATATTGTTTCTGGTTTTGAAGCTACTCATTCTGATTCTTATTCTGTCGACTCTGACCAGAATAGTTTTCAGATCTTCCTGTGGTCACCTGCTGCTACTATACAAAAATGGACATGGTGGTTTTTTTTTTAATCTCTCAAAAGCAGTGTTTTGTCATTTTCTCCCTGTAAGAACTCTTGAAACACCAGAGAGCTGTAGCTGCAGTTTACTGGCTATTCATGGAGCTTCAGTGCATTTAGGCCTAAAGACAGGCCTCTTAAGTCCCCATAAATACTGTGTGATTTATAAACAAATACCCCGTTTGATTACGAGTGCAGGCTGAAGTGACTGAAGTGAGCTTGTTTGTGCGGCGCCTCTCCAGCTGAAGAGTGTGTGCGGAAAACGACTGAGCCGCACAATTAGCAAACAGACATGCATCTAAACATCAAGAACTGTCATTCAGATACAACTGGATGAGAGACAATGATGCTAAAGAGATTTGTGTCAAGAATATACAGCTATTCAGAATTATTATTAGGATGATTTTTGGATGATCGTTTCTAATATTTTAGTACTTGATGGTTCTTTTTCATGGTTATTTTAAAATCAATGTGTAATTTTCTTTCTTTCCTAAAACCATCTATGCAAAAGAGGCTCTGTAAGGCGGTCTCTCTAGCAAGAAGAGCAGTGGTCATAGCAGTCTGTCAGCGCATCGTCTTAAGGGCATTTATTTGACATGCTTTAATTGGGCCAAAGAAACAAACGAGAAGTCACTTTGAATTAGGATGATCATAAACCATTTTAAAATCAGAGCATGAGCGAAAAAGACAGCAGAGAAAAGTATAACTGGACTCCTCTGGTCACAGTTCTGCCTGCTAGCGAGGAGTAAATAGCTGAATGTGAACCATAGAGCACCATCGTTTATGAATCAACAGACGCAAACTGCTTCACACAATAGCGTCTCTGTGTTGGCTTGCATGTGACTTGCTGGTTCCATTTATTCCGGTGGATGTGTGAACTGTTAATGTCGGCAGAAATCAGGACAAAAGCTGATGAATTAACCTCCCCGCTAACTCCTTTTTGCAGCATTATACAGTGCAGGGGTGTGTGGCTGCGAACAGTTTTCCACAGTGCATGCTCTCACAATTTAATGAAACTATTTTTTTTTTTTCAAATGCATCATAGTTTAAGTCTGAATTTCTCACTTTCTATCAGAAAAGGAGCTGACCCAGAGGAATATTTTATTGCTCACAGGTTGCTCTTTCACAGCTCTAGAGACTTTTCAGTTTTTTTTTTTTGTCTGAGATGTGCATAAATTTCTGAAGAGAAATAAAAATAGACAGAAATAATCCATGACATAAAGCACAGCAGGAGTATAGAGCTATGGAATAAATGTGGATAGAGTTGTGTGTTTCTTGGTAATCAATGTTTGGGTGGCAGACTTTGGTATCTTATAAATCTGAGCAACAGTTCAGATAAAAATAAAGTAAAAAAGAGAGGAATTATTACAGTTTCATTCTACTTTCTAAAAACTGTTAAGAAATCATGAGATTAATCACAATTGTTTCATTATATGTTTTGATTCACATCCAGTTTATACAAAAATGCTATAAAATAAAATAATAAATAATAATAAAATAAAATAAATATATAAATAAAAAATAAATATGTACATAAAAAATGACACCTTAATATAAACTTAATATTCTGTATAATTTTTTTGTTTGTTTGTTTTTTTAATATTTAATTTTTCTACAGAATAAATATCTCTATGTATACATTAAAATTGATGGAGGAAGGTGGTCCCTCACAGGGTATTTACTAGGACTGAACGATTTTGGAAAATAATCTACTTGCGATTTTTTTTTTTTTACCAATATTGCGATTGCGATTTAATATGCAATTATTTTTTAAAGCTGTATTATTCAACAAAGGCAAGCTATAAATCATTGTATAGTATGACCAACACAATATTAGATAGATTAAACATAAATGTTCTTTTCTATAGGCCAGGCCTATACGTTATGATGAAATTAGGTGATGCATGAATTGA
>NW_015659932.1:137196-164633 GCF_001515625.1 Sinocyclocheilus rhinocerous | reverse complement strand
GGGGAGTGAAGACGAGAGCAAGATATGCCCCGTCATATTTTCTGCATTTAGCTTTTAAATGACCAGCACCTGCCTGGGTCTGTGCGACTTCATCTATGGCTTTCCTCTTCCCTTTCACAAACTGATCCATCTCCCATTCTAAGTTACGTCCTTTGGCTGTTTACTGTTTTATTTCTTTTCTGTACTGCGAGAGCTATAAGAGAGTGCGGACGTCTCCTTATGCTTTCTCTCGCTGTACTTTGATGTCATACACCTCTTTACTCTCGCGTATCACGTGACCGAGTGTAATCGCAGCCTCTGCGATTTAAAAATCACGTTTTTTCATATCGCGATATTATCGCAAATACAATTAATCGTTCAGCCCTAGTATTTACATATAATAGATCAGCCAGTGTAATTAACATAACTGTTTGTCTGTCCTTAGCTGGTGGCGGTGTATGAGGAGCAGGACCCCCATCATGGCGGTGACGGCACCAGCGCGAGCTCCACAGGCACCCAGAGTCCAGAGCTCTTCAGCACGGGTGAGCTCAACTCCAGCAACCTGTCGGCCTTCCAGCCCTACCAGACCAGCAGTGAGATCGAGGTCACCCCATCGACCCTCAGGACCAGTGAGTGACCATCTCATTCA
Organism: Sinocyclocheilus rhinocerous; assembly: GCF_001515625.1. Classification (NCBI taxonomy): domain Eukaryota; kingdom Metazoa; phylum Chordata; class Actinopteri; order Cypriniformes; family Cyprinidae; genus Sinocyclocheilus; species Sinocyclocheilus rhinocerous. The sequence continues at coordinate 164,005 of NW_015659932.1, read as the reverse complement.
AACTCTAACACTGTGTCCTAACCAGACGCAACCTGACAAGTCTCCATCAGCAAATACCCAGAAAATGATAAGGATAAAGGATTGTTGGTTTAATTTGATTTCATTGTATTCTGACTTTAGTTTTTTTTAGGTTGATTATTCTGATTCTGTTGATTCTGATTTTTACAGTACTTATTCTGATTTGATTTAAATCTACTAATTCTCATTGTTCTGAAACTTTCTGATTTGATTCTTCTGATCGTCAGTCTGCTGATTTTGATTCTGATTTTGAATCTACTGATTTTGATTCGATTCTGATGATCGTCAGTCTTCTGATTTTGAATCTACTAATTATCGATCTGAATCAGAATCTTCTAATTTTTTGATCTAGTTTTCAGTCTGCTGATTTTGATTTCTGATTTTGAATCTTCTGTTCCTGATTGTTCTGAATCTTCTGATTTTGATTATGATTTCAAAATTACTGATTCTGATTTCTTTGCTCATATTGTCAGTCTGCTGATTTTGATACTGTATTTGAATCTACTAATTCAGATTGATCTGAATCTTCTGATTTTGATTTTGAAAGTACTGATTCTTATTTAATTGTTCTGATTGTCAGTCTGCTGATTTTGATACTGATATGAATCTACTGATTATCATTGTTCTGAATCTGAATCTTCTGATTTTTAAAGTACTAATTCTTATTTGATCCTTCTAATTGTCAGTGTACTGATATTGTTTCTGATTTTGAATCGACTGATTATCACTGTTCTGAATCTGAATCTTCTGATTTTGAGAGTACTAATTCTTATTTTATCCTTCTAATTATCAGTCTGCGGATTTTGTTTCTGTTTTTGAATCAACTGATCCTCATTGTTCTGATTCTGAATCTGAATCTTCGCATTTTTAAAGTACTACTTCTTATTTAATCCTTTCATCAGTATACTGATTTTTTTTCTGATTTGGTTCTTCTGATTGTCAGTCTACTCTGTGGATTTTGTTACTGATTCTGATTGTTCTGAATCTGAATCTTCGGATTTTGAAAGTACTGATTCAAATTTGAGTTAAGACACATTTAGGCTGTTTTCACACTTGGTTTCATTGCTTGCTGTGAACCACCGTCAGTAGTAAAAGTTGTGCAAAACTTGCCTTGTCATAAATCTGCTTGTTTCTTTTGAAACTATAGTTCAGTCAGCGGCCTGCTCTCTGAGGAGAGGTGGTGTGTGGGTTCGTAGAGCACAGTGTGCGCTCTGTTAAAGTTGTGTTTGACACTGGACGTATGGGGACTGACCTTGACAGGAAGGCGGGGTTGAGCGGGCAGGTGAAATCATCTAGGGAACCGCCGCTAGAGAAGTGCGAGACACACTCAGTCAGGTGTGGAGAGAAGAGGATACAGCTCTGATTAACTGTGACAGCTCAGATTCAGCCTGATCCACACACACTCAAGAGTTCACATCATACAGTCTCATTTGAATATATATTAGTTAATTCGGATTTTGTGATTGAATATAGAATAAAACTTTAGATAATGTGGATGTATTTCTAATTTTGTGATGTGGTGTGCATAAAAACATGATGTTAGTGGAAGAGGATCAATTGTGAACTGAACCATGTGTCTGCTCTCCAAGAAAACAACTTCTGTTTCTGTCCTGGTCTCTTTCCAGAGCACACACACATTAGTTGTACTTCAGGTGAATGTGTTCCCATGTTACCAGGCTCTTCTGTTGTCTATTTGAACCACTGATTTTATTTATTGTTGTGTCTCAGAGGGAGGTCTGGAGTCGAGTCGAGTCGAGTGTGTGAATTCCCCAGCATCATGCGAACGCTGCTGGCAGGAATTTAATTATTTTATATTTGTGTGTGTGTGTGTGTGTGTGTTGAGGGGTTTTGTACAACATTACTCCAAAATACACACTGCAAATGTTCTTCTGATGTTTACTCAGCGCATTTTTTATTTTGGTCGCGCATGCAATATTTGATCATATTGCTGTTGCCGTATATAATGATAACACACTATTAAATGATGTTTTTATTACAATATAAATCTATGTATAACAATATAAAATCATTACAAAAAATATTTCTCGAAACATTACAACATATTCAACAAAAGGGTCAAAGACGAAGTTTTCGATCATTAGAATGTGTCCAGTTTAAGTTTTTTTTTTTTGACCAAAAATAATGATTTATCATACATTTTTACCATGATGTCATTCAGTGTAACAGTAGTTCATACACCAAATATATCTTGTCAGACAAATAATTAAAAGACTATAAGGATTATAGTGCGACCCACAAAATACTAATTCATTGTCATTTTAAATCTTTACCAGTCTTTGCCACTGTCCTTCAAACCGCTAGCTTTTACACATTCGTCAGCAAGAAGAATCACTTTAATAGAATAAAATATATATGAAATATATTTGTTACGCTGAATGATGATGGAACATTATTTCACCCATATTTTGACTTTTTTTTCTCAAAAGTAATTTGAAAATTTAAAGTAGACACTTTACTTGCATTTAATGTTTTCTATGTGTATATGATGTCTTGTCTTTGACCCATATATAAGTTCACTTTTTAGTTGATACTGACAAAAACAAAACCCACTTGCTGTGTTCCAAAACATATTGAGCTGCCAACCAAAACAGCATTTGAATGCACTCCAAACACCAAGGCTGCTCCAAACTCATGAATAATGCACCTCAGTCTGATCAGATTCAGTATGTATCCTTCAGTCCCAGAATGCACTGCAACAAACAATAAATTAATTGTATTTCATTCAGTAGATAAAGTGTCATTGAGGTTTTAGCTAATTAAAAAGGACTTTTTCACCCAATATTTGGTCTGAAAATGGTCTTATTGGAATATTGTGCAATTGGGATGAATTGAAAGTGTGAGGAGTATATGCTTTCTCAAGTAACTTCTTATGATGGGTGCTAGCTTAAAATGTAGCTGCCTATCTAGACAGTAGACAGCAGGACAATAGGTTTTGGAATATTACTAATCTTTGTATTCTATTTTTTGGTCCACATCAAGGTTCAAGCTTAAAATTTATGTGAAATTATAGTGTAATAAAACACTTCAATTTTTTAAACCTTCATTACTTCATTTTACATTTACATTATAATTTAATAAATTGCATTTGCATTGTATTGTTATTTATTTATTTATTTTAATTTTACATTGTAATTTGTATTTTATATTTAGAGAATTTTACACCACAGGACATATCAGCTTCCCATTTATGATGCCAAGAGAATATGACATTTTCTGTTTCCAAATCTCCTCTGAATCACAGTTTGCCCTCAGCGACCAGCTTGATTATGGATAACCAGCTCTCTTCATCAGTCTTTCTCACTGTCTTATATTGATGATTGATAAAAAGTGAGAGCCGTTCTTGATGACTTCCCAAAAAAAACAAAAACCTCTAGAAATCCTGCCGGGACCCCAGGAGAAGGAAGATGAGCATATTGCTCCAGCAATAACAGAAAATCACAGCTGCGGCAGCGGCGCGACGGTCCTTGAGTTCGGCTGCCGAAGCATATAATCACAGACATTTCCGAATTTGCATTGATTGTTCTTCTTTGAAGTAAGAAAGGGAGGAACGAAAACTCTTCCCCTACGTTTGATTATTTAAAAAAAAAAAATCTTTCAGCAGAGGTCAGGGCAACTAATAATTGGATTGGTGATGAGATGTAAATTATGGTAATGAATGTAATTTGCTTGTAATTATACAGAATCAGGCGTCCGTCAAACTTGCCTGACACCAAAGCGTAATCTTGCGAAAAGTCGAGAGAAAGAAAGAAATCTTTAAAGCTTTACGACACCGTCGGCTGGTGTTGAATTTTAATGATGGCGTGCCTCCATTGGTCTGTCTGATTTATTTTCAGTGCGTTCTGCAGTGCAGTCGGAGCGCTGGCTGATATTTATAAAGTGTTTGTAGTGTGTAGGGAGATGTGGAGCGTGTGTGGAGCGGGGGACGTCCCCAGTGGGCTCAGAGAGGCAAGCACTCATTAGCAGGGGAGTGTGCTGCGTTCAGGTGCTCTACCCTGGGGCTCACCGGCTGACACGTGGCCTCTCTCCATCGCATGTCCTGGATCTCTTTAGCTTAGCTTCAGTAACTCTCCCCGGCAGCCCCTGTATCTTTCTCACCTGCGCCTTCACTCTCCCTCATTCCCGAGCCTCCTTCTCTGCTCTCGCTCAGCACATCCCATCATGCACTTGGGCAGACCGCTTTTTTAGTTGTTTGTTGCTTATGTAATCATCTCATGCAACTACATGCTGAAAGGGAAGGTTCACAGAGAAATTACAATTTTGTCTTTAATGCATTGCGGTCATGCGATGGCGCCGCAGACGGCAGCCTCAGTGTTTGTGGTTTATATTTATGAATGTGTATTTTATTCACATCTCATTTTTATTATCTCTGTGTTGTTGTTGTCTCCGTGTACTGGAAGCTTGTGACACTATAACAAATTCCTTGTATGTGCAAACATACTTGGCAATAAAGCTCTTTCTGATTCTGATTCTGATTCTGATGATGTTATTTATTATGGGAAGTCAAAATAATTGGTGGGCAAAATGTTCATATTGCTGAATTGCAAACACTGAAAATGAATAGGGATATTTGTTGATATCACTCCAAACATTACAAATAAGCAAATATACATAATGTATTATAAAAGTAGTGCACAGGGTAAAAAAGAAGCCATATGATAACTTTCTGTGAGGACTGAAAATCTCCACTATTGCTCTCAAATATCATTTGCATCTGTGTGCAATACACTACCATTTTTTTGGTTGGTAAGATTTTTTAATGTTTTTGATAGAAGTCTCTTATGCACCATTCGTACGTTTGTTCGTTTGAGTGTTTATTTATTTATGTATTTATTATAAATACAGTAAAATAGTAATACTATATTATTGCAATTTTAGTGTTTTATATAAATATTGCTACAATTAGTGTATTTTAAATTGTAATTTATTCCTGTGCTGAATTTTCAGCGTTTTTTAGTGTCACATGATCCTTCAGAAATCATTCTAATATGCTGATTTGCTGCTCAAGAAACTTTTATGACTACTATCAACGTTGAAAACATTTGTGCTGCTTCATATTTTTGTAGAAACTGTGATTTTATTATTTTTTACAGGATTCTTGATGAACAGGAAGTTTAAAAGAACAGCATTTATTTGAAATATATATTTTTTGTTACAATGTTAAAGCCTTAACTGTCACTTTTGATAAATTGATGCCTCATTGCTGAATAATAATAATTAAAAAAAAATTGACCTTAAGCTTTTGCACAGTAGTGTATGTTGAAAGGTTGCTCATCGGTTGATGTATTTGCCTCAGCTTTGATTTTATTAAGGCCAAATACCATCTGTTTTCATGTCTTGTGACTGATTGTAACAAAGTTTCTATACAGAAAAGTGACATTTTATGGTATTATTTTACTATATTCTGTATGGAAAAGAATAGCACAAACATTCTGTGAATTATTGTTTTGTGTTCCACAGAAGAAAGGGAGTCATGTGGTTAATAACCACAGAATTTTTTATTTTTGTGTGAAGTATACCTTTAAAAGCACCCCTTCAGGTTTATCCCATCGAAATAAACACCAGGTAGAAAAGGACGGACAGTAAATGACCCACCTGGTCTGCGGCGCCCTGCTGTCTGCTATCAAACCTCAGCGATGTTTTTTTTAATGTTTGTCCATTGCTATATTCCCCCAGAGACAAACCACGGGGAGGTTCCAGCCTGACGGCCGCTGCAATCTCCCTGAAGGGTAGGGGACATAAATGCAGTGACGGCTAACAGGGGCTTCCCTGCCTGTGCGCCATCACGCTGATGACACACCGGATCCTCAGCCATTAGGAGATTGCCTGCGGGGAAAAGTGCAGACACCTGCGGGCAGGCCAGCGTTTATATAATCAATTTGTTTTGTGGCTGGCCGCTGGGACGCGTCCCTCGCTCTCCTCGTCTTGCTGTGGTCTGGTAGAAGTCATTAGGAGGATGTGTAGGGACATGAACACTCCTCACAATGCCAATATTATTAATGAAAGACTAGCATTCTAGCTAGATGTTTGCGTTGTCTGAAGACATTGTCAGTGGTTCATGTTGTGATCCTGGGGTGTTGTGTGCTATTTGGATGTTGCTTTGTGGTTGCTAATGTGGTCTGAGCGGTTGCTAGGGCTTGCTATGTGGTTAATAAAAACCAAAGTATACTTTGGCCGTGCACTGTCCGAACTATTTAAAAAAAATAACATAAAAAATGTAATAAACATAATATCCTCAGAGGGTAGTTTAGAAACTAAAATAACAAAATACAATAAATGGTTTTATTTTGCGTCTGTGTGGCTGCCTGTATCAAAGAAATATGCGGGTCAAATTGATCGTAATAGAAATTTTGTACACACATTCCACACCACATCAAAGTATCGACACTTTGCATGTTCATGACCCTAAATGAGAATAAGTTACAAAATTGCAAACAGCTATTCCAGTATTTCCAAAACCTAAAAAAGTAGAAATGTGTCCAATTGACCTGCATAATATAAGGGCTAGGGTTAGGGGTTTGTTCAAATCACCAACAGTAATAAACATACAGTTATTACATATATACATAACACTTTTTGAACTTTTGTTAAGTAGAACAATTATATTCCAGTTGCACAAATTTATTTTAAAATGCACATGATGATGCATTCTTGTACCAGTGTTATTTTAGTATCATTGAGGTACTATTATAGTTTTAATTAGTATTTTGAATCTTTTATATATATAATTTTAATTTTAAGGTAATTTTGTTGTGTTTTTGTATTTTTTATATTGTATATTAAGTGTAGCTTTTTTCAATATTTTTTTGTTTTTAGTATTTTAGTATTTTACTATTACAATTTATTTTAAGTATCAGTATAGTGTTTTTTATGGTTTTAGCTTTATTTTCAGTTTTTGTTTTAATTAACTGTAATAACCCTGGCTTATACTGCTAAATCTTACATCACTTATTAATTTCACCACTTTCCATTGTTTCTCTGAACCTCACTCTCTTCTTTCTCGTTCTGGTCCAAAGGCTTTGACATCATCTTTCTTTGGTTTAATAGCAAAAGCAGAATCAATGCACTGATATGCATGGCTGAACGTGTCTGATTGCCCATCTGTTTTGTGTTTTGTTTTTGCGATTGTGAGAGTTTCTCTCTGAAGATCCAACCATCACGTCTCCTCATGCTAATTAGCCTAGCCCTCAAGCATGCCAAACGGACCTCCAACCAGACACCGAAATGCCCTTAAAACACCCCGCTAAAATCAAGCTGCGTGCCTGTGGCATTTCACAAAGTGACTTTTTGCTCTTTGACATTGAAGTGCCTTTTTTTGGAGGACGTGGAAACAGTGGATTATTAGCTGTGTCATCTCTTCATCACGCCACCCTGCTCCATTAGCAACGGTAACACAAATGAATGCAAAACATCCTTTGGGGACAAGACTGGTTTTGTACACCGGTAAAATTTGTTTGGTTTTTGGGCAATTTTCATAAATGCCATAATGGTATCATGATGGTAGCAGTACAGTTTTGATCTCCGTTGTTTTTTATCCATAGGGAAATAGATTTTTAAAGATAACTTATAAACCTATATCTCTGAGTTTGCTAAACAATAGTTTGTTGAATGCATCAGTTTGCATTATTTCAACGTATGTTTTAAATAATCATGTTTAACAGAGGAATCCCCGGTGGAAAAACTACATTACCCATGATGCTGCAGAGAAAACCCACCAATCAGAGAGTTGCCCTGAGCTCCGCCTACTCCCATGAAGCACTGCATATCTAGTCGGACTCCTCATGCTCTCAAAACACTTAAACATCATATATATGCATATTTTGCAATAAACGTAAAATATATTGTTTCTATACGTACAATTAACAAGTTAAAATGGTTATATTTCTCCTTTTTAATGTGTGTCATTCGCAATGGTTCATGGTTCACGTGAACCTTTGTCTTTTTATCTGAGTTTCAAAAACGTTCTGCTTCTAATCAGCATTTGTACTGTTGTGATTCTCCTCATAGCTGGTTGGCTTGGTTCATAACTTATAGCACTTTAATGAAGTCTTTAAAAAAAATCTCTATAGGAAAAATACTTACAGATCCATCACCATTGAAAAAAAGTCAACAGCTACTGTTACACACTATTGTGAAAAGCGCAGTATAAATAAACTTGACTCGACTAGCAAGCACCCTCGCAGTGACCCACAGAGTTGATTTTGCATATGTTAACAACTCTGATTTTCTTCAGCCTCCTCAGATTATAACAGTGTTGTTTTGTCTGCTATGATTGTTTTTGAAGCATTGCTGTGGTCTGATCCAAAGTTGTTTTGCGAGACCGTCTGCCCTGACCTTGCAAACAATCTTGATGTGTTTCATTGATCTTTTCTCTTTCTCCCAAAACATCGATTGAGGTATCGTTGCATGCATCCACCTCTGGCTTCTGCTTTCCCTCGTCCTCCTCAGCGCTAGCATGCTAAGTCAACTCCTGCGAGAGAAAGCGGCAGTCTGTTAGCCACCTGGCTCAGCTCTTCAGCAGAGACACGTGGTGGATTATTAGCAATGTCACCCAGTCATGCATTCATCGGGCACGGTGCATTTCAAGCCCTTAATTCAAAGGCTGACTACAAAGCGACGTTAACTTTAGTGGCATGAACTTTGTGAATACAAACTAAGGCGGGATCGCTTTCGTTCTGTCGATTCCCATGGTGCTGTCAGAATAAAACACCCACATAATTTGTGCTTGTGTGTGGAGAAAAACACGCACAAGTGTCAGAAGTCAAAACTCTGGAGTTCATTAGAGTTTATAGTGAGCAAGTCTCCTCTGCCCTTTGAAAGCTTTCTACAGATTGTGTCTTTTTTTTTTCTAATCATATGAGGGTCAGGACTGGGGATCGGCTTAATCAGACTCTCATTAATCTGCTAATGATCTGTGATTAGATTGCAGTACACTCCGTTCTCTATTCAGCCTCGCTCGGATATGCGTTGCAGAAAATTGACTCTGCCAGTTCCCAAACTTTGTTTCTGTCTTTCTGTGCTTTTGAATGCAAGTCCTGCCATTAAAATGACATATTAGCCTTTTAACACATTCAGATTAAATGGAAATGCTTCGTGTCCAAGTCTGAACTCGGGCAGCCGCATCTCTTAAGGTGTTTTGAGATTTTGCTGAGAACAGAAAGTGTTCTGCTTTCCTCTAGATCAGTGATTCTCAACCTTTTTTACTCCAAGGACACTGTCCTCAACAATATTCCCCATGATTTTTCTAGTTGTTTGTTGTTTACTGGATAAAGTTTAAAGAGATGGATTAAAAAAAGAATAATAATAAAAGAAAATATATATATATTATATAATTAATTTAATTATATAAAAATATATATATTACTCACAATTTCTATCTGATCACATATTTTAGAGCTTGGCATTACAAATATATACATACATAAAATATATTCATTAAAATTCATAAAAACTGCCAGAGTAATAAGATTGTATTAATTTATATGACTTTCCAGCTCTAGATATCACACACTTATATAATTATTCAAAAAAGGAGAAGTAAGTAAATAAAGAAATGACAAACAGTTGTTGAAGGGGCAAATTAAAATAAGAAATATCTTGATTTTTAGTTGTCTGGCTTATTTTTATACTTTTGTCCGTTCTCCTGATGCCTCCGGGGTGGCGTTTGCACTTACGGCTTGGGCCCGCCTTCGCTGCTTGCAGCTATATTTTTTAATTATTTTGAAAATTACTTAAGTTTGTTTTTTTAAGTCGTCTTAAAATATACTAAATTATATTTGAGTATAATTGATATATTATATTATAAATATTTTGAGAGTCGATTTTTGTCAATTGTATTATTTAGTAATTTTTATGTTTTTATTTTAAATAATTTTTGTCATCTTGACTTAAAATCTTGACTTAAGATAATTTTAAGTAATCTTAAAAATGCTAAAATATATTTGAGTGTAATTGATATATTATATTATATTGTATTATTTAGTTTTTATAACTAAATTATATTTTAATGTAATTGATGTATAATTATATTATATTATATAGAATTTTTGTTAATATTTTAATAGTAGATTATATTTTTTAGTCATTTGTATTATGCATTTATATGTCTTTTAAATATGTTTATTAATTGTAAGTTTTTAATTTTAGTTATTTTAGTTCTTAATCTTAAACTAAACGGAAATGGGAAATGTTTCCAACTAACTAACTAAATGATGTTTATGTTATTTAAAGTAATGAAAATATTTCTTTTCAGTTTTAGTTAACTATAATAACCCTGCAGAGAACTATATGAATTCATTTGTTCATTTATAGATTCATTTATATTGTAGACGAGTAATGCACGATTTTGGGATTATGATGCTTTGTTTTGTGATTACAAGTTGAGAGAATCTATCTTCAGTAATCTAACTCCAGTAGGTGGGTCCAGTTGTGCTTTCGTAAGTCCAACTCACTTGATTCCTTACTTACTCGTCTTTTACCAAAGATCTTATGCATTCCTTTCCGTCAAGCACTCCGACAGAGCTTCCTCTGGTGTATAAGCGTCGTTAGCGTGGGCTAGCAGTCACATATCATTGCTTGTCTTGTCAAGTGTTAGTAAATTGAGATTTGATTTGCATGCGTGGTTGAGTCTGGGCGGCCATAGCCTCTGGCTCATCCTGGCATCACTGAGTCTCAGGAATGGTGTTTCTGGATTCATGTCTGGAGGCTGTGTTTCCCTTGCTAACCACACGCCACCCACGCCAAGTCGGGAAACAATGAGGGCCGGTGGGATGTCACGTGTTGAGAACACAACACCATGTTGAATAAAGGCAAAAAAGAGCTTATATCCAGGTTCGAGAAGAGCGCGACTCTAGAGATCATTGACCTTGCGCTTGAAAAATGTCTTACACTGATTGAATCGCTCAATCTCTTGCAAACTAAGTTGACTGCTAGAGAGAGAGAAATTGTGAGAGTAGGTGACTCAACCCACGGATTGTCAACCTCATGAGATAAAGCAGCCGCTGCAGATGAGAAAGTCCATGCAGATCTCGCTGGAATTTCCTGGGAGTTGATGTCTCGCCCGGGAAACTCTTAAGTGCTGTTTGTTTTAGACTTCCTGCTAACCCTCCCGTTTTATTATAGCACTCTATCATAGTCTGCTATGATTGTTTTTGAAGCATTGCTGTGGTCTGATCCAAAGTTGTTTTGCGAGACCGTCTGCCCTGACCTTGCAAACAATCTTGATGTGTTTCATTGATCTTTTCTCTTTCTCCCAAAACATCGATTGAGGTATCGTTGCATGCATCCACCTCTGGCTTCTGCTTTCCCTCGTCCTCCTCAGCGCTAGCATGCTAAGTCAACTCCTGCGAGAGAAAGCGGCAGTCTGTTAGCCACCTGGCTCAGCTCTTCAGCAGAGACACGTGGTGGATTATTAGCAATGTCACCCAGTCATGCATTCATCGGGCACGGTGCATTTCAAGCCCTTAATTCAAAGGCTGACTACAAAGCGACGTTAACTTTAGTGGCATGAACTTTGTGAATACAAACTAAGGCGGGATCGCTTTCGTTCTGTCGATTCCCATGGTGCTGTCAGAATAAAACACCCACATAATTTGTGCTTGTGTGTGGAGAAAAACACGCACAAGTGTCAGAAGTCAAAACTCTGGAGTTCATTAGAGTTTATAGTGAGCAAGTCTCCTCTGCCCTTTGAAAGCTTTCTACAGATTGTGTCTTTTTTTTTTCTAATCATATGAGGGTCAGGACTGGGGATCGGCTTAATCAGACTCTCATTAATCTGCTAATGATCTGTGATTAGATTGCAGTACACTCCGTTCTCTATTCAGCCTCGCTCGGATATGCGTTGCAGAAAATTGACTCTGCCAGTTCCCAAACTTTGTTTCTGTCTTTCTGTGCTTTTGAATGCAAGTCCTGCCATTAAAATGACATATTAGCCTTTTAACACATTCAGATTAAATGGAAATGCTTCGTGTCCAAGTCTGAACTCGGGCAGCCGCATCTCTTAAGGTGTTTTGAGATTTTGCTGAGAACAGAAAGTGTTCTGCTTTCCTCTAGATCAGTGATTCTCAACCTTTTTTACTCCAAGGACACTGTCCTCAACAATATTCCCCATGATTTTTCTAGTTGTTTGTTGTTTACTGGATAAAGTTTAAAGAGATGGATTAAAAAAAGAATAATAATAAAAGAAAATATATATATATTATATAATTAATTTAATTATATAAAAATATATATATTACTCACAATTTCTATCTGGGGAAATGTTTCCAACTAACTAACTAAATGATGTTTATGTTATTTAAAGTAATGAAAATATTTCTTTTCAGTTTTAGTTAACTATAATAACCCTGCAGAGAACTATATGAATTCATTTGTTCATTTATAGATTCATTTATATTGTAGACGAGTAATGCACGATTTTGGGATTATGATGCTTTGTTTTGTGATTACAAGTTGAGAGAATCTATCTTCAGTAATCTAACTCCAGTAGGTGGGTCCAGTTGTGCTTTCGTAAGTCCAACTCACTTGATTCCTTACTTACTCGTCTTTTACCAAAGATCTTATGCATTCCTTTCCGTCAAGCACTCCGACAGAGCTTCCTCTGGTGTATAAGCGTCGTTAGCGTGGGCTAGCAGTCACATATCATTGCTTGTCTTGTCAAGTGTTAGTAAATTGAGATTTGATTTGCATGCGTGGTTGAGTCTGGGCGGCCATAGCCTCTGGCTCATCCTGGCATCACTGAGTCTCAGGAATGGTGTTTCTGGATTCATGTCTGGAGGCTGTGTTTCCCTTGCTAACCACACGCCACCCACGCCAAGTCGGGAAACAATGAGGGCCGGTGGGATGTCACGTGTTGAGAACACAACACCATGTTGAATAAAGGCAAAAAAGAGCTTATATCCAGGTTCGAGAAGAGCGCGACTCTAGAGATCATTGACCTTGCGCTTGAAAAATGTCTTACACTGATTGAATCGCTCAATCTCTTGCAAACTAAGTTGACTGCTAGAGAGAGAGAAATTGTGAGAGTAGGTGACTCAACCCACGGATTGTCAACCTCATGAGATAAAGCAGCCGCTGCAGATGAGAAAGTCCATGCAGATCTCGCTGGAATTTCCTGGGAGTTGATGTCTCGCCCGGGAAACTCTTAAGTGCTGTTTGTTTTAGACTTCCTGCTAACCCTCCCATTTTATTATAGCACTCTATCATAGGTGAACTCACCCTATGGCCAGATCTTTACTGATACGTTTAAGAAAAAAACAATGGGGCCAGCAGATCATTAAAGCGAGTGCTTTTTTTGGCTCATGACTCGTTGCTATGATCTTGAGGAAACATTTTTCCTTGACCATTCTGTGGTTATTATTTTTGTCGATGTACGCTGGATTTGAGGCTGCATGGGAAAGATGAATTGATTCAACAATGTTCAGAGTTTTAACAAGTCACGCTGAAACCAGAAGAACATAATACTGCAATCTGGCAGAAATTTGTGTCTGTCAGTTGAAATAATGTTAGAAGAGGAACTCCTCTGCAAACACGCTGTATTTAGTTTCATGTTGATTTAAGGCTTTTTTCTCCTCGCCGTCGCTCTCTGAGGAGCGAGAACATATTTGCCACCAGCATTTACTTTACGGAATGAGGAAAATATTGTCTTTTTGAGCTTCTGAAGTTTTTTGTGTAAAGTTTTAGCCGTTATTGTTGATTCTAGAAGACGTGGATTGAATAAAAATAGTGTTGAATTTAGTGAATGAAATGTGACAGTCTTTATGCAGTTCTCCTCTAAGATCATATGAATTGTGGATATAGTTGGTACACTCTCAGAAAAAAAGGTACAAAAGTTGTCACTGGGGCGGTACCTTTTCAAAAGGTACACTTTTGTACCTTTTAGGTACTATGTACCTTTAAGGTACCAATATGGACTCTTTAGGTACAAAGGTGTGCCTTTTGAAAAGGTACCGCCCCAGTGACAACTTTTGTACCTTTTTTTCTGAGAGTGTACTTCAAGTGAATGCACTAAAATACACTCATTTTTTAAAGTCTAAAGTCAATTAGATGGCCTGTGCGGGCACAGATGGTATCTAAAATGGACCAGCATTTTTCTGTCCGCAGCAGAATCTATTGTCTATTGGCAGCTGGTGTTATTATAACACAGCACATTGCCATTGATTGATCCATTTCAAGTATTTCACTCGATTTCTTACAACAAAGCACAGCTACACAGTTTTAGCAGCAATGCCATAGAAAATCCATTTTGGCTTCCCAAACGGAACCTTCTAATGTACAGCTCTTAAAAGAACCAATTTTTTTCTTAATGCGACGGACATTTTAATAATCTAAAGAACCTTTTTCCACTATAGACTTTTAAAAATTAGGATTCCAAAAGAGGGCTTTCATAGTGATGCCATAGAAGCATCATGTTTTGGTTCCCAAAAGAACCTTTCACTGAACAGTTCTTAAAAGAACCATGTTTTTCTTTTTCCCTTTTCCACTCTAAAAAAGACTTTTGTGGAATGGAAAGATTTCATTGAGGTTCTTCAGAACCACAGATGCAAATAAAGAACCTTGATTTAAGAGTTTAATGGAACTTCTGCATGTATCTTCTCACTTCATGTAGAAGAATATTGTATTATTATACTATATTATTCTTGTGTTATACTATTGTATTATATATTTCACAGTATTATCTGTTCTATTAATATGATCCGTCTTAGTCTACATGAGCATATATAGCTGTGTTTGACTGGGAGTCTATGTTTGATAAGCTAGGTTTAAATTGCACAAAGATCTATGTAGATTGGACTCTTGACTGGAGTCTCTCCTCAAATATACAGTTTATACAACTGGACTATTCAAACAACAAAAATTTTTTTTATTTTGCTTTAATAATTAATGTAAATGCTTTTAACGTTTTTGCTTTTAAACGCTTTGTGCCGCTTGCCTGCTAGGCTTTCATTAGTGTAAATCGTTTTTACATTAGTAAGTCCAAGTGAATATATTTGATATTCCTCAGATGCTGTCCATAGACAGTATGTTGAGAATATAAATGTTAATAATTAAATGTTGAATATTGCTTTAACTGGCTAGTTAGCAAGAAAGTTGTCCTTCTTTTTTTACGTGATATTTTATGATTTCACGCTAAATGGTGACATATTCCCATCATAGAGTATTTCCCATGTTCCCCTTTTCACCGTCAGTGCTCTTTCACGCTCCAAATACTGGCTAAAATACCATTTGCAATAGAAACTTCAAGGGTGTAATCTTCGAACAGATTGATACATTATCTCCTTCCAAATTACAACATCTGCTCATTAAACTAACGTCTGTGTGTCTGAACTTAACATTTGTCTTTGTATTCGTACTCTTCGTCTGTGGGTTTTTCGTTTTGTCAGCAGTACAGTTGGATTTTCCCACCTCTCCCTCTTTCATTGTTTCTGTGTTCTCCTCCGTGCGTCCAAACATGTGGTTTTGACTAACACAGAGGGGAAGGGATTATTCTAATTGGGTCTTCAGTTCAATAAGTTCAATAGGTAGATTGACCACAGGGACGGAGACCACAAGGACGGAGCCCATGGTCATACTGTATCTTCAGACAGCGTTTGAGCTGCCGTGCTGCACAATGAAAGGCTACAGGTGTTGGGAAAGTTACAAATGGGCATTTTGGACAGTGTTGAAGAAAACATCACTATTGTGGGCCGTGGGAAAAGTGAAGCCTGTGCTTATCTTTGAGCACTTTTTCTTCATGTTTAATTATGTTTCTGTCCCAGATAAACACTTGCACCCACTCATCTGACCAGAGGTGACCTTTTCCAGACCCTTTGGCCGCTTAATTCTTCACCTTTGTCTGGTTATTCTCCACTCAGTTTATTCGGTGGTTTCTGCGCCACTAGTGGCACCAAATGGAATTGCAAATATGTTTGTCTTCGTAGTCTTTTATCAGCAACTTTCCTTTTACAATGACGTCACTTAGGTTGTGTGGATTATTGGATAATGTTAACCAAATTAGAGTTGCGCGGTAATATATTTTCTTTATGTGCCATGATCTGCATACATACATACATACCATTCAAAAGTCTGCCGTTGATAAGATTTTTAATGCTTTTGGAAGAAGCTGCATTTATTTGATCAAAAATACATTAAAACAATAGTTTACAGTTTAAAATTGTAATTTACATTTTACAATTTAGATTTTAAAATAACTTTTGAAAACAGTTGTGCTTCTTAATATTTTTGAGAAAAACTGATATACATTTCCATAATGTTAATCAAATTATCATTCTGAAGTAGAGTTGTGCAGTTCTATGTATTTCCCTTATATAGGGTGAATTCACGTAAATTGGGATTCTGGATGATGACCAGAAAAAAAAATGTCCTAATTAACTTAAATTAACCCTATGTGCCATGACCTGCACTTCAGTAATATTATTTGGATAATTACATTTTTTTATGTTATTGAAATAAGTCTCTTATGCTTACCAAGGCTTCATTTATTTAATAGAAAATACAGTAAAAACAGTAATATTGTGAAATTTGCGATTTAAAAATGACCTGTTTGTATTTTAATATAATTGAAAAAGTGCTGGGTATTTTTTGGTGGAAAATACATACATACATACAAAATATATACATACATACAAAAATAATAAATTTTCAGGATTATTTGATGAACAGAAAAACAGCATTTATGTGATATTAAACTTTTGTAACATTGTCTTTACTGTTACTTTTGATCAATTTAATGTGTCCTTGTAATAAAAAATATTATTTTCATATTAATTTATTAATGACAAAAAACCAAAACAAAAAAAGGATTGACCCCACACTTTTAAATGGTAGCTATTTTAAAATAGCTATTTGGGTATTGTTTCAGCAAACTCACATTTAGTCTGACTCCATTCTGGCATAACACACCCACTTTTCACCATCCAAACAATTCCTCATTCAGTTCCTAAATAAATTTCAACCCTAGATTCTTCCGCACTGAATATCCGTTTTCACTTCCAAACATGTTTGAATATGGAAGTAAAATGGATTGCAAACGGCTGACTTTGAAATGCATTTGATTCCATTTATCTTGAAGCATAATGAACGTTTGGTACCATACTATGCCGTATCTAAATTTCCGTCCAGGTCACTGTAGCGTTGAGGCAATGCTTCCATGGTATTTACATTAGAGGGGGGCTGTGCCTGCTTATAGCTGAGCAGAAATGTTTGGTTAGCTGATTAGCGCTCCTCCAGGGACTTCTGCTCTCATTCCTCTCCTGTAGCCTGCTGGTGACACTGGGGTGTTGCCGCTCGGTGTTGAGTTAATTGCTCTCCCACGTGCAACTCTGATTGCTGTCCCCAGCATGTGGGAAACGTCGACCCAGATGAGGCTTGAGTTTACAGTCCTTTTTCTTTTTCTCTATCCCTTTCATTCCATACATACTCTTTCCACTTTATCCTTGTTTATCTGATGGTTATATCTGTCCATGACTCCATGCCTCCTTCTTTGGTCTTTCTCTTTCAAAAAATCCACCCGTGTGGAAGCAGCAACTCCAGCAGATGCGTTTCAGTTTAATGCTGTACTCCTCAGATTCTCCCAGTTCGCTAAGTGTTGTTAACATTTATGCTGCATGTTTGCTGCTCTTCAGAGAGTCAGAGAAAGTATTACTGTTTCTTTACATCACTGTACAGAAAGTATGTGTTGATTTATTTCTGACTTTGATTTAGTAAGGTTTATAAAACACATCTGACACTTTAAGTCATCTTTTAAGATTAGTTTGCATTTAGACTTGTGTAAACGTGTAACATTGGGATGCGACCCTGAATTTTTGGATTTGTTTTGAGCTTCAGATTGATTTAATATTTAAACCTGTGTGACTAGACAGTATGTAACCGTCCAGCTGTCCAAACTTCATCCCAAACACTTACTACTTGTAGAATAAAGAAAGAATAAGTCAGGAATGATTATTTACATTAACACCAAAGCCTTGGGCTTCCTATAATATAGTCCTCTAGTGATGCACCAATAATAAAATTCTGGTTGATGGCGATAAACCAATATTTTAATGTCAAGTCAAGTCAAGTCACCTTTATTTATATAGCGCTTTTAACATTTAATGTTACAAGTGAATTTAGGTGAATTTAGGCATCAGAACATTATAATGTACTGAATGAAGTATTAATTGTTTTTGATTATTTAATGGATGTTTTTATTATTTATTTATAATATTATTTATTTGTAATATTTAACATTTTAAAGCCTGACATGAGAAATAGTAGCCAGATTTTTTTTAATGGAACAGTTTATTGAAGCTTTAGAGAAAATATTAAAAAGAAAAGCTTTTTTTATGGCTCATTTTATGGCTCATATAGTATGATATAGTGAGAATATGGAGCTCAGACTTGGAGGAAGAAAAAAAAAAACACCTCAGTGTTATTCAGAGGCCCAAACTTAGCAAAAATAATATTTTTATATGGCCAAAAAGTAAGATAGCTCAGATATTTTTATGATATCTTGTATTCTGATGCAATGTAAATCAGTGAGTTTTTTTTTATAACAGTATAGCACTTACATAAAAGCCTGAAGAGGAATGTTTTTATAATTATACTAAAAGGCCTTTTACTTGCTAAAAAAGTATAAACTATCAATCAGATGACAGAAGGCATGTATGTAGTAGATTATGTGCAAACGTTTTTTCAGCAAAGTTTGGCCTTAAAAATTTGCGTATCAAATATTGAACATTGGGTTTATAGGGTTAAAGGTTTTGAATGAGGGTTATATGATGGCAGATGTAATTTAAATGTGTACATGGAAGAAATCAGCATGTACAATTGAATATCCAATATCGGCTGATATGGTACTGTTTTGCGTGTCCTTGTGTATGGGTAGCCATTCATTTGTCATTTATTCATCCCTCTGTGATGAACAAACACAGAGTAAATGTTAGTGGGTGCACAGAAACATGGCAGCTTCACGAACAAATTGAAAGTTGAAGGGTGAATTGTGACAGTTGTGTCCAGTAGTTGCAGACGGCTTCTGTATCTTTCTCTGTCTCTCTGTCCTTGAATCCCCTTATCTTTCACGCTCATAGTCAGACAATTTTTTTTTCAGTTTTCATTCCTTATCACCACTTTCACCCGTCTGTCTACAGCCTGAAACCTTTCACGTTCCACCGCGTCGAACTGCACAGACACTGCCCAGTCACAACGCACCAGCACTCAAGCAGGACGCTCGCTCTTTCTCCACATCCTCCTAGAATGTCCCTACGGTCCTCCTACTTTCTTCCCAAGAGAAAAAAATCCACAGTGTATATAAAAACCGAAACCCAGCCTTACTGAGATCTACTCAAGATTAGCCGATTCTAAATTGAGAGTTGCCCTACCGTTCAGCGGGCAACAGTCATCTGAGGTCTCTTCCTTTTTGAACTAATTCCAAGATATTCCTTTTTGAACATTTTCCAGGCTAACTTGAAAGCTAAGCTATAGGAAAACTTTTCGTACCCCGGTGGCAAATGCAAATGTAGGTTGAGATATAGTTGAAAGAGGTCCCTGCCTAAACCTCCAGAGATATCAATATGGATGCTCTGGTGACACTTGACTCTTTAAAAAGAGTTCCGGCAAAGACATTATTTCATATTTTATTAACACGGCCCCTTCAATTAGACTCCTCAGCCCACTAACCATTCAGACTCTGGTCAGTCCTGAATATTTATCCATCAGAAAACCAAGGTCGTATTTGTAGTATCCAATGCAAGCTGTAAAATTATGCCTGGTTTGGTCAATCATTTCATTTGCAACATATGAAAGGCGACAGAAGAAAAAAGAAAATGATGAAACCGGAATAATAGCCTCGTCCTACCTGTTTCAGCTCATTACTGCCTCCACTGCCAGCCTTATCAGTATTCCTCAGCGTTCCCCGTCCTCTCCATTACCCACTACTGGCAGCCAGTCAGGGACACTTTCCTTTGGCAGGTAACCGACCTGCAAGGACAAAATGGACACACGGGCAATTTAAATGATTGGAAGCAGTAAGTAATATATTAGAGAGCCCTGTGTTTGAAAAGTCAGAAGTAAATTTTATGTTATTAGTGCCAACTCAGCGAAGCAGAAAACACAAGGTTTATTGAGGAACGAGTTAAAGTTGGAGATGATATTGTGGGCGTCTTATGATGCGAAAGATATGAAGATCCCAGAGTCTTATCTACATTTCAAGAGTGTGGTTTCTCATTGATTTTAAAGACTGCAAATCAAGGCTTTGTTTGGAGATAGCAGTGAATATTTTACCTTAAATACAGACTAATCCACAAATCTCCACCGCACGGCCCTCAACGAGAGGCGATGGATTAGAGATGTAAATATGATGTCTGAGAGGGCGTCCCCGGTGAGTTGAACCCCATCTTTGGTGTCTAGGTTGTTTGCGGGCCTGTGTTTCCCCCTCTATTCATAATCCTCCATGGAGAGCTGAAATTGGTCCTTGGTCTCGTTAGAGGCCCTGGTCATATCCCTAACACACCTGAGATCGATGGGTACAGGCCTTTAAGTGGTCGTCTTGGTTATTAAACGGAGGGGAAGCCAATTTCTAGTGGAGGAAAGCTAATCCGATCACACATTAGGAGCCCATATTGGCTGGAGTGGCGCGAGAAAGAGATAAAACGGGGTCATGTGTCCTCTATGTGTACTCAGTAGATGGGCTGTTCAACAAAAGCAATATTGTGAGAGCAGCATCACATGCTTTCTGCAATCCATGCCCTCATTGTTTAAAAATATGCAGAAATGTTCTCATATTAAAATATGCAGATGTAGCGAATCAGCTCATGGGGAAATATGAATAATTAATCATAACTAGTTATAATTAATTACAAATATTTAGATCCGCTGTATATATTTACTTGACCTCTCAGGGTCAACTGTCTGTCAATTTGAGTGTTTCGATCATAAGCCTGCATAAAACAGTATAAAATCTCAAAGACAACATACACGATGACCTGAAGGGTATGTGTGTTCATTCAAAGAAAGGTTTTCCTATGAATTAATTAGAAAAGAGTCAATTTTTACTGTGCACTGTGGATTTCCTATGGAAATTGTAGTGAGAAAGGTGTTTCTCAACATGCCATTAGGTCGTAAATGGATCTGGTCTAGCAGAGGTGTCGTGGTTGCCATGGGTACCGGGGGGGGCCTGGTGTCGTTGCAGACATCCTGGCATCCAGTTTATTGGGTGAGGGGACTGTGACGATTTGTTAATCTAATGAATAACTGATTTGTTAAATCAAATGAAAAATTGTGTGTTTGATTGGTCCAGACGCTACACAGAGATATTTTAAACTCGTGATTTCCACCCAATTATCATTTGTTTGTGCATGAGAAAGTTGCTGGATGCTTCCGATGGTTTGCATATTGATAGAGGAATCAAATGACACAGTTTTGGCTTAAGACAGAGAGATGTTTGTCTTTGCATGTGACTAATTTTGCAGGAAGTCAATAATTTTGCGGTGAGAAAGAAAAGTATTTATCCAAATGGGCATGTTGGTTTGATTCTCTTCAAAGATTTTGTGATTAGATTCTTAACGCAATCAAACAAGAATATGAGCACATGCATCAGATGAACAACCACCTGCTTCTTGAATATATTCAAAGAAATCCGCTGCTTAAAATTGAATATGTGGTCAAATTGGAATACTAAAAAAAGAAAATGAACCAAATATTTGACTGAAAAAATATGAGGTTTCACATGGATCCACATGGATTCGGTCAGGCCTCATCCTCAACATGATTTAAAATATTTGTTCAAGATTGGAGCATTTCCCACCATTTCCTGACCTTCTCTGTAATAGGTTCCACAGACATCTTTTGACTTTCCTTGTACTTCTGCACAGATTCTTGACGTTACTGATCAGATGCGATCCGGCTGAGTTCAACAACTGTGTCGCATTCAATAAAACATCGTTTTTGATTTTGTTTCTTGGCTCTCTGAAAGCCCCATTAGTTCCCGCTCCCATTATTTGCAATCCACATGTCACTTCTTGTTATTGCTTATTTGACGTTAGTAATGTAATGTAATTGTATAGAGGCAGAGACAATGTATTTGGATGTCATTTGATCTTTTTTTTTTTTTTTTCTTGAAACACATATCTGTGCATTTTGAGCCATCTTGGCCTTAAGCTAATTATTGAATGTAATCCCAGACATAGGTTAGAGTTATACAGTTACGCTTTGACTGAGGGGCCTCATCATTAGAGCCATGAACCGAATTTGAACTGACCACTGACAAAAGGAAGTGTATTTAAAATCATTATTGAGTTCAGTTCATAATTGAATAATAGGGCCTCCCTTGGTCTGCAGAGTGTTTTTGTATGGCCTCAGGCTATTCGGATTTCATGGTTCTGTTTTCATTGAGACTGCATGTGGTGAGTTGTGGCCTGACCGAAACATCTACATCTGTAAAAGTGGGACTTCCTGTGAGCTGCATATGCATGCGCATGGTATCAGATGGAAGCTGCAATATGGGCATATGCTGCCGCAGGACGTTGTCGAGGGATGACAGGTGGTTGCTGGGATATTTGCATAATTATGGATGTACCACATTCACCCCTACCAAGTCATAAACCCGGAGACCAGAGAGCTGAGAAAATTCAACAGCTCAGAGCGCTCAGAGCTTCTGCCAGGTGGCAAGACACTAACAGTAAATCTGCCTGTCGACACTCAGACGCTCCTGCAGATGACATGTGAACACTTTACTTTCACGCTGGCTATAGCTAACTCACGGTACAGAACCTAACAAGGGAAAAAAAGAGCTCTGACAGGGAACAGGTTTCCTGGGGGTGTTTATTTTTTCCCTCAGGTCTAATATGCCACTGACTGCTGCTAATTTACTCTGAACTTGTTTAATATTTTGTGTGATGTTCATAAAATGCAGCACTTTCTATGAAACATACATAATGTATTATGAAGGTATTCTTAAAGGGATAGTTGACCTTTAAAAATAGATTTACTTACTGTACTCTCATTATATTGACAAGTGTGGCTAGGATATTCTTTTGTGTTCCACAGAAGAAAGTAAATCAAGAAATAGGTTTGAAATTACATGAGGGCGACAGAGTTTTCTGTTCCTCTAATGCAGTATAAAATGTTTCAAATGTTCCAAGAGTGCTGAGAGTCCAACAAAGTGTATCACTCTTGTCTGTCTGCGCGTTCTATATAAAATGTTCACTGACTTCTGCAGGTTACATTGTTACGCCAGTAGGTGGCAACAAGCGAGCGTCTTTGTGAGCGAGTCATTTGATCGACTGATTTGTTTGTGTTTACCTAGAAAAAAAAAAAGAAAAAGTAGCACAGTGGAATGGAAAAATGTTTCTCGGTTTCTTCAAAAAGACTGATTAATTTAGTAACGAATCAAACGAGTCAGTCATTTAAATCATTTGTTTGGTTGACTCTCTCATAAACGCTGATTCATTTAGGAACATGACAAATGGGTGATTCTCAAATGGAAGGTTGCATCATAGCAAGGTTGTGTCCTATCTAGACCAGTCCTTCTAAAGTTTCTAGGCTAAACGTTCGAAACGCAACTCATTTTTTGTAATTTTAAATGTGTGCAAAGGATTGTGGGTGATTGGAGAATGTGAAGGATACACTTGATGCATCATGTGAAATACACTGAATGAAGGATGCGAAACAAAGGCTTTCTTCCAAAGATCTTTCAAATTGAGATGGCCTTCGATGGTGCGTGATAAGATAGCAGCCGAGGTGTGCAGCCTTACGAGGATTGAGAAGCACCCAATGAGTCATTGAATCAATCATTTAACTGATTCATTCAAAATGTATTCAGGAATGTCATTACCGTGTGTTGCAGCAGTTCTGCTGTATCTTTCTTTTCAACTACTTTCATTGGTGGAGCAACAACAGATAAATTAACTGGCAATATTGTGTCTAAAATACAAGTTACTCAATATTAAAACAGCTTTGCTCAATCATCCTGCCTCCTTGCTACTTCAATAACTTCTCGAAAATGGCCCAAGCTGCTAGTTCTAAACATGCAGTTTGCGAATTAGTAACAGAGGCCTGAACACATCTTTTGAACTAGCAACAGCAGATCCTGAATCTGTGGCAAATGTAAGTGGTTTACACTCAGTTTTACCAAAGTCCCTTTAAGGCAAGTCATGTCACTCAGCAGCCATCTTTGAAACGCCTCTCGAGCATGCAAGTGCAGCTCCTATCTCTTTGAATGCAGAAACATCAAATTCTCCAAAACTGTTCACTAAGCTTATGATTAAATTTCATATTTGAAATCACCAATTAAATCTGACAACAACTGTATCATAAATGTTGTTTATTTTGCTCAAATAGCGTTAAAAAAAGCTTATTTTTCAGGCTAGATCAGCCAGTGCGCATGTGCAGTCCCAACCGTACGTCTCAGAGCGTTGACTGTTTCTATAGCAACCAGGACTTCTAACGGCAGCTGCAGTGACACGCTGACTTTACTGATTAGCGATTGGCTCTTTTGCTCAGAAGGCGGGGCTTCGTTCGATAGAGCGGCCATATTGAGTGTTGCATTTTTCCCCATTCAAAACTATACGAGTGACATCTCTTGGGTATTCTATAGTCTTTGGTTTTACATAGATGTAGGTGCAACAACCTTCATGAAAGAAAACAGACTGGCTGTATTACATTTTTCTATAATGTAGAGAGAGCATGTGTGTATGGTTTCCAGTTTGGGAAGATTAAGTAAACCACTGGGCAGAAATGCATCAATTTAAGAACATTTAAGCAGATGATTATGCTTAATAAATCAAGAGAAGCAAAAATCGTGATCACAATAAAAATGTGATTCATTGTGCATCCCTACTGTATGTTCTTTTTTACATATACATAGGCAAGCACCATTTTGTGGTAACAGTTACTCAGATGAATTATTATCTGGCATTTTTAATATATAATGCTTTATATATAGATGCCTAATAGAAAGTGTTACCAAAAAGTATAAAAAGTTGTGAAACTAAGTCTATTCTGTAGACGACCACAAGCACAGAACCCTTGAATCCAGACTGGCTCTGAGCTGTGTGAGACAGGAAATGTGAACTGGTATCTGACTAATCCCCCCCTACCTGCCCTGCGGTTCAAACCCATTACAGCACAGCAGCACAGGGACACCTCTGGCTCTCCTCTCCCATCTCTTTCTAAAGCGTGTGCGGTGTGTGCTTGTTACAAGCCCAGCTAAATGGTCCTATTGCCACCGCCTTTCTTTGCAAGACTCAAAGGAACTGGCTTTGTGTCAGAGAGGAATGTACTGTCTCCCTGTCACACTTTTGTGGGGCTGAAAAGGGCCTTTCTGTAGGAAATCGAGGAAACTGAGCTGTGTGCTGTGTTTGTTATCTGTGGCTATGTGGGAAGGATGTCTTACTGTACCGTAGTAAAGAAACTCCAGTTTTTGGAGTGAGAAAATATGCTGTTAACAAGATCTCTCTCATCTCTCTGTTTCAGACATGCCATTGCATGTACGCCGCAGCAGTGATCCGGCTCTGGTTGGTCTGCCCGAAGCCCAGCTCCAGCCAGAGGAACCATCTCGGAAGAACCCCACACGCTGGTCCACCACAGCAGGGTTTCTAAAAGCCAATAACACCAGCGGAACGACCAGCCTAGAGCGAAAGGTCAGTTCTCAGTATCATTCAGATGTTTTTTACAATTTTTATTTTTACACACACACACACACACAGAATAATATCTATCCATCCATCCATTCACCCACCCATCCATCGTTCTAACTATCCATCCATCCATTGCTCTATTTATACATCCATCCGTCCATCCATCCTTCGTTCCATCTACCTATCTATCCATCCATCCATCCATCCATCCATGGTTCTACTTATACATCCATCTGTCTGTCTGTCCGTCCATCCATCCATGCATCCATCCATGCATCCATGCATCCATCCATCCATCCATCCATCATTCTACTATCCATCCATCCATCGTTCAATTTATACATCTATCTGTCTGTCTGTTCATCCGTCCATCCATCCATCCATCCATCCATCCATCCATCCATCATTTTACTATCCATCCATCCATCGTTCTACTTATTCATCCATCTGTCTGTCCGTTCATCCATCCATCCATTGTTCTACTTATACATCCATCTGTCTGTTCATCAGTCCATCCATCTGTCTATCCATCAGTCCATCCATCCATCCATTGTTCTACTTATACATCCATCTGTCTGTCCATCTGTCCATCCATCCATCCATCCATCTATCCATCGTTCTACTTATACATCCATCTGTCTGTTCGTCCGTCCGTCCATCCATCCATCCATCCATCCATCGTTCTACTTATACATCCATCTGTCTGTTCATCAGTCCATCCATCCATCGTTATACTTATACATCCATCTGTCTATCCATCAGTCCATCCATCCATCCATTGTTCTACTTATACATCCATCTGTCTGTCCATCTGTCCATCCATCCATCCATCCATCTATCCATCGTTCTACTTATACATCCATCTGTCTGTTCGTCCGTCCGTCCATCCATCCATCCATCCATCCATCGTTCTACTTATACATCCATCTGTCTGTTCATCAGTCCATCCATCCATCGTTATACTTATACATCCATCTGTCTATCCATCAGTCCATCCATCCATCCATTGTTCTACTTATACATCCATCTGTCTGTCCATCTGTCCATCCATCCATCCATCCATCTATCCATCGTTCTACTTATACATCCATCTGTCTGTTCGTCCGTCCGTCCATCCATCCATCCATCCATCCATCGTTCTACTTATACATCCATCTGTCTGT
>NW_015659932.1:135225-136106 GCF_001515625.1 Sinocyclocheilus rhinocerous | reverse complement strand
TTCTACTTATACATCCATCTGTCTGTCTGTCCGTCCATCCATCCATGCATCCATCCATGCATCCATGCATCCATCCATCCATCCATCCATCATTCTACTATCCATCCATCCATCGTTCAATTTATACATCTATCTGTCTGTCTGTTCATCCGTCCATCCATCCATCCATCCATCCATCCATCATTTTACTATCCATCCATCCATCGTTCTACTTATTCATCCATCTGTCTGTCCGTTCATCCATCCATCCATTGTTCTACTTATACATCCATCTGTCTGTTCATCAGTCCATCCATCTGTCTATCCATCAGTCCATCCATCCATCCATTGTTCTACTTATACATCCATCTGTCTGTCCATCTGTCCATCCATCCATCCATCCATCTATCCATCGTTCTACTTATACATCCATCTGTCTGTTCGTCCGTCCGTCCATCCATCCATCCATCCATCCATTGTTCTACTTATACATCCATCTGTCTGTCCGTCCGTCCGTCCATCCATCCATCGTTCTACTCATACATCCATCTGTCTGTCCGTCCGTCCATCCATTCATCGTTCTACCCATCCATCCATCCATCCATCCATCCATCCATCTATCATTCTACTATCCATCCATCTTTCTGTCCGTTCATTCGTCCATCCATTCATTCATCCATCCATCCATCCATCCATCCTTCCATCCATCCATCCATCCATCATTTACTATCATCCATCCATCATTCTACTTATTCATCCGTCTGTCTGCTCTACCCATTCATCCATCCATCCATCCATCGTTCTACTTATACATCCATCTGTCTGTCCATCCATCCATCCATTCATCCATCCATCTGTCGTTCTACTTATACATCAATCTGTCTGTCCGTCCGTCCATCCAT
>NW_015659932.1:99320-134386 GCF_001515625.1 Sinocyclocheilus rhinocerous | reverse complement strand
TCCATCCATCCATCCATCCATCCATCCATCCATCCATCCATCCATCCATCATTTTACTATCCATCCATCCATCGTTCTACTTATTCATCCATCTGTCTGTCCGTTCATCCATCCATACATCGTTCTACTTATACATCCATCTGTCTGTCCGTCCCTCCGTCCATCCATCCATCCATCCATCCATCCAACCATCCATCATTCTACTTATACATCCATCTGTCTGTCCGTCCGTCCATCCATCCGACCATCCATCCATCCATCATTCTACTTAAACATCCATCTGTCTGTCCGTCCATCCATCCATCCCATTGTTCTACTTATACATCCATCTGTCTGTCCGTCCGTCCGTCCATCCATCCATCGTTCTACTCATACATCCATCTGTCTGTCCGTCCGTCCATCCATTCATCGTTCTACCCATCCATCCATCCATCCATCCATCCATCCATCTATCATTCTACTATCCATCCATCTTTCTGTCCGTTCATTCGTCCATCCATTCATTCATCCATCCATCCATCCATCCATCCATCTATCATTCTACTATCCATCCATCTTTCTGTCCGTTCATTCGTCCATCCATTCATTCATCCATCCATCCATCCATCCATCCATCCATCCATCCATCCATCCATCCATCCATCCATCCATCCATCCATCCATCCATCCATCCATCCATCCATCCATCCATCCATCCATCCATCCATCCATCCATCCATCCATCCATCCATCCATCCATCCATCCATCCATCCATCCATCCATCCATCCATCCATCCATCCATCCATCCATCATTTACTATCATCCATCCATCATTCTACTTATTCATCCGTCTGTCTGCTCTACCCATTCATCCATCCATCCATCCATCGTTCTACTTATACATCCATCTGTCTGTCCATCCATCCATCCATTCATCCATCCATCTGTCGTTCTACTTATACATCAATCTGTCTGTCCGTCCGTCCATCCATCCATCCACCAATCCACCCACCCATCCATTCATCGTTCTACTTATACATCCATCTGTCTGTCCATCCATCCATTGTTCTACCCATCCATCCATCCATACATCGTTCTACTTATACATCCATCTGTCTGTCCGTCCATCCATCCATCCAACCATCCATCCATCATTCTACTTATTTGTCCATCTGTCTGTCCGTCCGTCCATCCATCATTCTACTTATACATCCATCTGTCTGTCTGTCCATCCATCCATCCATCAATCATTCTACTTATACATCCATCTGTCTGTCCGTCTGTCCATCCATTCATCCATCCATCCATCATTCTACTTATACATCCATCTGTCTGTCCGTCCATCCATCCATCCATCCATCCAACCATCCATCCATCCATCATTCTACTTATACATCCATCTGTCTGTCCGTCCATCCATCCATCCATCCAACCATCCATCCATCATTCTACTTATACATCCATCTGTCTGTCCGTCCATCCATCCGTCCATCATTATACTTATTCATCCATCTGTCTGTCCGTCCATCCATTCATCATTCTACCCACCCACCCATCCATCCCATCCATCCATCCATTGCTCTACTTATACATCCGTCCGTCCATCCATCCTTCGTTCCATCTACCTATCTATCCATCCATCCATCCTTTTGCATTTCTTTGATTGCTTATCTTTAGTTTTGGATATTCATATAAGGATGGTATTTTTCCACTACGTTTTCACAAACCGAAGCACCAATTGGAACATTTTTAGGGCAACTTGTAAGAAGTGACTTCCCTTTGCTCCATCTCATTCATCTTGAGATTCTCTCAATGGTTGTTGCCACTGTTTGTTGTTGACCTATAACTCTCTTGGTTATGGAACCATATGTCTTTGGTGTTAGAAGAATGGGTTCTGTGTCCTTTGTTTGTTGCTTCCCTGTTGATTTGGGCCTCATTGCGATGGTCAATGCCTTTGGCTTTAAATGAATCAAAAAGAGCCACATTCTCTGTTTTTCTCCCTAGCTTCCCTAGGGCAGCCAATGAAAAAGAGGCCAATTATCTTTGCAAAATGGCTGCTCTTTTGCAGCAATGACAAGCCTTCAGTGCTTCGAAACAGCAATATTCCAAATTAAAAGAGGGAGAAAGGGGAGGGAGTGAGAAAAGATGGAGTACTCAGAATGTGACACCACAACCCGCGATGAGATTAGCTCATCTCACGGCATTTACTAGTAATCCTGTTTAAAAGCACTTTGCTTGTCGGTTTCTTCCATAATCCAAACACCACACTCTCATTACTCTACGATTAGCTCAGTGAATTAATTAAAAAAAACATAGACCCGGCTAGAACAAGCGGAGTGATACAAAATTGTGAAAGGGCGTTCCTGTAGCGATACCAGTACAATATCTCACGGTTCTCAACCAATCAGATTTGAGAACCAGAACGAACTGTTGTATAAATATATACATGTTATTTAAAATGCATTAGCCAAGTTCATAGAAATGTACCCTTTATTCATGTTGGTTTCAAAAAGTTTCAGTTTAAAGATCATGTGGTGTAACAATCAAAGTAAAATTAATAATTTTTACTTTTGAGTGTCCACATCTTAATCAATAAAAAAATCAAGATTAGGTTAATTATTTTTTACAAATCATGTATTATTAATGTTTTTGAAGCTTGGACTACATGGCATTTACCAACCTGAACTAACCGTGCCATGTAATAAAAAGGCAAATCATCTGATAGTAAAGTAATTTTATCAAAGTAAATGTATTAATGTCATTGACCCCTAGAATGAAATTTAAGTGTACAGAACTGCCATTGAGGTTAGATCCTCCATATCGGAGATAATGTGGCCTGTTCCATGTTTTTACAAAGCATTGTTAGCAGAAGAATTAAGCTGTTATTTTTACCTTTCGTTCTGCACCGGATCATTTATTTCTTGATTGTTGTTTTTGGGATGCCATGAGAAAAGCTTGAGGTGCTTGGAAGGTCTGTTTTTGGTTGATACTGTCAGATGTCGATAAGCGACGGGGTGAATATAAATGCGCTCTATTTTAGTACCAGTGAACTGGTGAAATGAACATAAATGTGTTAGTTCACCTTGAAGTAAGAATAGCAGGCACTGAGGAGAAAAGTATTATTTCTGCATTTTGCCTTCATGTTTATATATGTAGAAAACTTTAATTCTCCAAAACTCTGTGGCTTTTCCTGGATATATTTTAACTTTTGAATCTCATAATTTAAAAAATTCTCATATGGAGCGTAACATCTGTCTCTCAGTATCTCTTCCTGAACTTTAAGAAACCTGTAGGCCTCCTGCTGCATTTGGAGGCTTTGCTGAGGTAGACCAGCGTCTCAATCACTACAACATGCTCCACATGAAGTCTTGATTCATAAGGCCGACCATATAAATTCTTCACCCATCCTATGGGCCTTTGACCTCTTGGTCTTCATGTTCCTCGCTGTGTCTCTTCCTCCCCTTTTTTTGTCCTGCTGTTTAATGTCAGAATTACCTATATAGATAATTTTACCATGCAGGAAATCACTTCATGTTCCAACACTGTATGGGATCACTTATGTCTGGTGTCCAATTGTGAATTGGCTCATGCTATAACTGGAAACTCTTTTTCTTCTTCCTTATCGCTCAGACTAGGTCTTTAGCCAAGAGCAATGGTGCTCAGTAGGCTTTCTAGGCTAAGGGCCCCCTGTGTCACAGGACAACCTGTTTTAGGTTTGCTCTAAAAACTCTTCAAATGGAGATTTGAATTGGACTCCATTGCTAGAGGGCGTTTGATTTCACCTCTCTGAAAACATGCAGCGTAAGATTAGAAATATGGTGTGAATTAGTAGCTTGTAATAGAGCTCCTTATTAGTGAGAAATGAAGTTAGCGTGCCCTCCAAATTTAGATGGCCTGAATGATATCATTGCGGGGCTCAGATCCAAGATGCGCTTCCCTTGTACGCACAGTGACTCTGATCTGGAGAACAGTTTCAGTAAGGTATTATGTATTAGACACTACATATTTAAGTAAATTGGTTTCCATGTTATTAAAACCCAATTTGTGTAATAGCTAAACTTTTTTAATTGCTAAAGTAATTTCTTGTTTAAAAAAAGATGTTTTGTTTTGCCCATATAATGAAAGTCTATTGGGGCCAATATTGTTTGGACCACAATGTGCTTCTTTTGTGTTCCTCAGGAAAAATATAAGTCAACCCAGGCTCACTGGGAAAAAAATGTGCTTCTGGTGACATTTCTGAAAAATTATATTGTTATAAGTTGCTTCTTGCATGTTTTAAAGGGGTCATATGATGCTATTTTAAAGATCATTATTTTGTGTATTTGGTGTAACAGAATGTTGACATGCTTTAATGTTCAAAAAACACATTATTTTTCAAATACTGTACATTATTGTAGGTCCTCTATGCCCCGCCTCTCTCAAACACGTCGTTTTCAACAAAGTCCCCTCCTTTGACAAGCGCAGTCTGCTCTGATTGGCCAGCTGACCCAGTGCATTGTGATTGGCCGAACACCACAAGCACGCATCGGAAATGTAACGCCCCTTACCATAATCGCGAGCTTCAGCTTTCAAAGTAAATATCAAGACAGTTAATAATGTTAATAACGTTAGTTTTACCATCAGTTCAAGCCCGAAAGGGCAACAGAGTTACGTGACAGACAATTTACAGATCTTCTTTATGCACCAAGAGCTTGTAACACTTCAAAGAGAAAGGAAAACTTGAAATCGCATCATATGACCCCTGATTAAGGCACTTTTAAAATGAAATGTCTAGTGAGTGGTGCTAAAAGCATGTTCGGTTTTTCCAGAAACTAATGAACGTGAAAGTGGCAATGTTTTTTTTTTGTTGGTTGTTGTACTGTACATATCGCAGCATTTCGGAAATGAAATGTCCAATAAATGTTAACAAACGCAATTGTGATATAAAACACATTCACATTTGTTACCATTCCATTTTATCTTGCTTCTAGTGATTCCTGTTTCACAGGACCCGTATCTGAGCACTCCACATTGCAAGTGTGATGCTGTACCAGATGCACGATATTATCTGAATGTTATCGGATTTGAAAAAAAAAATTATGCCGATATGCCTTGCCGATAAGATGAGTAGCTTACATGTGCTCAGGGTGTGCTAGCGATAAGATCATGTCAGCAGAGTGGTCATTCTTGAAGCAAACTTTTTCCTGAATGATGATTAGAATCACTGTTTTGGATCGCCACATTTAATTTGAGAATGCAAGTACAAAATGCCGCGTCTGGTTTAGCAGCGGAAGCCTCCCCTGGGTCCTAATGCCCGTCCAGTAAGGCATTTATTCACTTCGGGGGCGCTGTTGGCCTACTTATAATAAAATGAAGGTAAAATACACAAATATCATTAAGATACGTGTGTTTCTGAATAAATAAAGCAGTAATTGATGTAAAAAAAAAATCACGTCTGTTTTGATTTAAAGGTCAGAAGCTATAGCTTACATTGAATAAAAATCACAAACATGACACTTGTAAATTAAATAATTCAATATATACAGATTTATTCCTTTTTTTTATTTTAGAATTTTTACAACTCTTTTGCTTTAGGCCATCTATTAATGTTAAATCCACAAATAAAATATTAAGGTTTCAATTGCATCTGTCCAAAAAAAAAAAAAAAAAAATCAGCAGAGATTGATTTTATTATAGTTATTTTCAAGGCTTTCAATGTACTCTCATTAAAAAAGAACTTTAATAATGTTTATTAGTTCTAACAAATAAATTTTTGCTCAAAACTAAAAAAAAAAAAAAATTGGTTTATAATTTCCAGGAGAGACTTGGTGTTGTTTCAAAACAAAGGGAAATGTATATCGATATCGGTATCGGCATCGGCATTGGCCAAAATGATTTAAAAAATATCGGCATGAATTTAATATCGTGCATCCCTAGCAGTTTTACTATGTCACAGAAGCCACATATATTGAGCTGATTATGTGAAAATGTAAACGTGAACATGTATTTGTTTACAAATCATGCACCATGGTAAAAGTGTTTTAGGTCATACCATAGTATTGTGCAGGGAACCATGTGAAAATAATCTGCCCCATTTATCATAATTTGCATAGGAATTAAAGTTGTTGCTGTTTTCCTGCCACTGGTGTTCATTTCAACTGGGAAATGTAGTGAATTGTTCTGCCAAAATGTAGGTAGAGGCATGTTTTTACAATGAGCCTATGTTGAAGAAAGTCAAAGTTTTTGAATGAGGGTGAGCAAATGTTGACAGAATTTACATTTTTGTCAACAAACCCTTTAATACCAGGTGTAAACATCCTCTTTCATCACCTTCATTGTGTTTTCCAGGGTAAGGCTCTGGAAGCGTACCGCAGCCTGCCTCGTAATGTCCCCTGGGCTATCCAGTTTCAGAGGGAAAATGCCCGTTCTTCCCTCAGTGCCAACCATCCCATGGTGGACCGATGGCTTGAGCGTCAAGAACAGGTACTTTCAAGAACTCATCCCAGCTCCTAAGTGCCTCTTAACTCCAGTAAACTGCGCTGATCTATATAAACTTGTGTAGTTTTTTTTTGTGTTGTTTTTTGTTTGAGTAAAGAGTAAATTCTAGAGTGAAGGGTAGATTATTGAAAATAGCACATAGAAAAAAAAAGATTGCAAAGAGAAAATATACTGGAAAATGACACCCACGTTGTTGGATGAGGATTTCACTAACCTTACAAAACTAGAGCCACGGTCTCTATAGACGTGGATGCTGAGTGCCTTTGAAATTCAGCTCTTTTGTCAATCGGTGGAACCGTCTGAAGAAGTGTGGGAGGTGTTTCGAATTCCTTTCCCTCTCACTCAGAGGAGAGAAATAAAAGAAAGAGGTGAGGAAGGAGATTGAGATGTTTGAGGTGCCCGGCGTGCTGCGGGGAATTCACTTATTAATTTTCGCAATCGATTTTCTCGAACCGCCAGCATCCATTTCACTCTTTCCCCCACTTTTCTTTCTTTGGCCCATTGAAATGACTGTGACAGAGGTTCGGCTGCTTGTTTGCAGTTCAGGTGGTCGCAGCTTCTCATTCCCCAGAAGCTTGAGTTGGCTCACAAAGAAATCCCCCCCACCACCACCACCCCCTCAAGGGCCCATGGCACCGAGAGTCGTGCATCATCATTAGGGAAGTCGTCTTGCATGGAGGAGCCTCTGGGTTGGATGTTGGGCTGAAAGGAGCAGTCAGTCAAGGCCTGGGCTCAACCTGACAGACTCATTCATTTGAGCTTCAGTCTATTACAGCTTAGCCTGACCCCCCAGTCTGTTGCCCGCCCTGCATCGCTCTTGCTCGCTTTCTCTCTCTCTTTCTCTTTCTCAAGCTATACCGTCGTAGCACCTCTGCCCTCTTTACTTATTTCTCCTTGCCTGTTTTCCATCCCTTTCCCCTCATTTTCTCTCTTAGCAGGAAGTGGTTATTTGAAGTGACAGACAGATTTCAAGACAGATGCAGAGGTTCTGTTGCTATTCAAGCACGTTAACAAGCACACACACACACACACACACACACACACACACATACTTGCATTTGTGGTTTACGGGGACTCTCTCCGTAGGTGTAATGGTTTTTATACAGTACAAACTGTATTTTCTATCGCCCTACACCTAAACCTACCCCTTACAGAAAACTACTGGCAATTTTTGAATTTCATAAAATGCCGTTTTGTATGTTTTTTAAGCCTTTTGTTTTACAGGGACACAGGAAGTGTGTCCATATATACCAGTTCACTCACTCACACATGCACGCACGCACGCACACACACACACACACACACACACACACACACACGCACAGTAGGTTGAAGCTAGTGTAGCTATTATTTCACCTACCTTAGTAACAATTTGGTAGTATCACTATTTTTTTTTTTATTATTCTAATGATGTGATTGTAATGATTTTGGAATGACATG
Organism: Sinocyclocheilus rhinocerous; assembly: GCF_001515625.1. Classification (NCBI taxonomy): domain Eukaryota; kingdom Metazoa; phylum Chordata; class Actinopteri; order Cypriniformes; family Cyprinidae; genus Sinocyclocheilus; species Sinocyclocheilus rhinocerous. The sequence goes on along the minus strand of NW_015659932.1, from coordinate 126,488 downwards.
AAGGAGAGAAATTAAATTTTATTTTTTTTTAAGTGTAAATCAAACTGGTTTGAATCAATGACTGCAAATGCAGCTTGTGAATATCATATAATACTATGATAGTTACCTCTACTGGCTTATCACAAAGTTCTCAGCAATTATGTCTTTATTGCCATATTAAATATCCATTTAATCTTTAATTTCCTCTTTACTTTTATTGGCTCTAATTGTTTAGTTGACAACCGGCTTAGTTTGATATAGCCTCCATTATATTTGCATAATGTTGTGGCTTTTTTATACACCTTGAGTAAGCTACTTAATTAGGCGTGGCTATTTTCTCTTTATTAGCCATGTCAGGCATGCCAAAGTATGCATTTTAAACAACTCGCCAGGAGACTTTTCTTTAATTTTGAATCACTTTTTGTTGCTTTCTCCCAGTCTTTCTCCTCTTTGTTACGATAAGCATCATTAAACAGTGTAACTCAATGAACAGACACTACCATACCTGAAACAGAAAACTTAAAAATAATATTCCCTGTGCATTTGCGGATGTCTTCAGCGAAATGTTCATAGCCATGCTTTATTGTAAATAAAACATAGCTGTTGACCAGTCAGTATAATGGACCGGAAATTAACACACACACACACACACACACACACACACACACACACACACACTGATTGCTTGTGTATTCCCACTAAAAATACGACAGTGCTACACAAACTTCTGGAATAATCTTCTTCCATAGCAAACTGTGATAGTAGAATAGTTCATGGTTGCGGTTGCCAGATTTCAAGAGTTGACATCCCCCAATCACAGCTTTTCTCTTAGATTTTTTTAAAATCCAGTGGTTTACGTAATATTCCCAACCTGGCAACCTTGCACACTCTCTCTCTTCACATTACAGAAAAAGCAGTGATGATCTGAAAACACCATCAAACATGTAAGCTGGAGTTTACCATTGAGATATTTTTCTCAAATGAAAGTGTACAACAGCCAGTCTGTTTTCTTTCACATGGTCACGTTTTCTTTTCTTTTTTTTTGTGCGTGCAATAATTTTGATTGACAACAACAACAACAACAAAATAGTCATGATTATATTTTTGAGCAGTTTAACCATGGTGTATCCCTTGTATATTATACATTATTATTTACAGTAAACATTACATTTTAGTGTATTATAATAAAACATTTCCAGGAGCTTTAAATAGGCCTACATTGAGTATAAAGGTGGACTGCATGACTATTACTTTGTCCTGTTGTGGTGCACGTTCACAAGGTTTCATTTTGTAATAAATTTTCTCACAATTTCCATACACTGCTCTGCAATGGAAGTTGCATTGGTCACTGTGGCTAAATGCATAACCGATCATGCATAGAGTCTATTGAGTCATGTCTCGCTTGTGTTAGTTTTTGTGCTGCACATGTCACATGGAGTTGCTGCCTACAGTATGTTTCTTTTTTTTTTTAAATTCTAAAATATCTGATGATTATGTCATAGATACAACACTATGTCCTTATAGACACTGCACAGACCCTGACCTTTCTCTGTAAGGAACACAAGTTGTGTAGAGGTAAGGATTGTCTGAGTGTTTTCAGCCTTCCATTTAGTTGAGTGTACAACAGCTTGAGAGGCAGAAGAAATGCATTTTAAGGATGCATGTTGATTCAAACAGCCCCAACTGTGCTGGTGCACTCACCCACTTGAGGCGACCTCTCCAAACACCGCTCTGAATAACACTACAGCAGTGAAGCACACCTACGAGAGCTCTTCGCTTGGTCACCTGAAAAGGACTTTCCGTTCCAACACACAGTAAAAGCTTTGCTGTCTTTCTCAAAGCAGTGCTTGTTTTTGCGTCAGCATGAATGTAATGATGTTTATTACACTAGAACCCTCAGATTATGTTCCAGGTTTGTTCCAAATGTTTTTAATTGCATCCTGACGTGTCAGGCTCTCACATTCCCACCTGGCGCTCTTATTGTTAGAATGGCATTTCCTTTTTCATTTTTAAAAGTGATGAATTAAGAGATGACCCATCTGGGAAGGAAGAGGGCAGCATGAGGCTTCAGCTGTGGATTTGTGGGTAATGCAGAGTGCGGCAGGGTCATGAGGTCTCCTTATTCTGGAACAAGTGAGACTGGATTTGGGAATTTCATCATCGAATGGCTGTTTGCCTTTTTATTCAAGAGAGTGGAAGTACAGCTTCAGTATCTGTTCATTTTATTCACACAGCGTTATAAGATATTGTGAATTAGGTTAACCCAGAATGAAGCTTTGTACGTGACCAGTATTACACTTTAGCTAGAATTTTGAGTTGGTTTATGGAGATAGAATGTAATTTTTTGTAATAAATTATAAATTGTCCAAGAATTACACTTTCTCAGAAGAACTTCACGAGGCCGTCAAATAAATGCTTTATTATTAAGTGCAATTTTCTACTAGCCATTTCTATGTAATAAAAGTGGACAAGGCATTACATTTCGTTTTTTGTCTGTTGTAAAAATGTCTTCAGAACTTTTTATATGAGCTTTTTGTGGTTTGCTTTAGTCCATCATTGTCTAACATCAGTCTAGTTACAGACATTTCTCAGGTAATGGAGGTTACTAATGTCAAGTTGCAGTTGGAGTTCAGTTTTGAGTGTGAAAAACACTGTATGAGTGTAATGGGCAAAACCAGTAGAGTGCACCTGAAGAAATTTGGTATTTAAAGCTTGAAGATTTTAGACATGCTGTATTAGAAATGAAAAATCATCTCCCAATATGTCAATTCAATGTGCACATTTTCATTTTTGAAGTGTTTGAATATCTGCAATACATCACTGAAGTGCTCCCTGTTAAAATGCCATTAACAAATGTTTTCAAAACATTTATGATAAATAATGCATGTGAATTAACTTTTTTATGATGTTTATCAGATGTTGATGCTCAAGTATGATGCTAGCATTGAATGCAATATTTTTCAGATAATGCATTATTACGTTCTCAACATACTTGTTTACATTTACTCAGAGACACAGTGACAACACTTCTGTTGGGGAAGTAAAATGATGCTTTTACTGATACCATGATACCAATATATTTGTCAGGGTTTTGTTATATGGTTGCTAAGGTGTTAGGTTGTTAGGGTTTTATTAGTGGTTTATAGGTGTAAGAATAGTCAGAAGAGCACAACAACAAGTCTCTGATATTTGATTAAAAAAAAAAATAATAATAATATTAATATTTTTTTGAGGATTTATAATATATTTTTCCACAGTAGTAAAATTGCAATACTTATGTCTTAATTGTAATACTTATGTCTTAATTGTAAGTGCTAAACCAGGGGTGTCCAATCCTGCTCCTGGAGGGCCACTTTCCTGCCTATTTTAGCTCCTACCCTAGTTAAGCACACCTGAACCAGCTAATCAAGGTCTTACTAGGCATACTAGAAACTTCCAGACAGGTGTGTTGAGGCAAGTTGGGGCTAAACTCTGCAGGACAGTGGCCCTCCAGGACCGAGTTTGAACACCCCTGTGTTAAACCATCAAGCTTTTATTTTTTTTATTTTTGAATACATTGAATACATTGGATCTGCTCATGTGTAAAAGAACATGGTGCCTTGCTTCACTTTGAAACATGCAGCACCGTCTGTGGTGTGCATCCACAGTCTAACACGGGAAGTATCATTCATGTCCGTCCACATACTGGGTGTAATCGTTAGGGTTACTCCACATCTACAGAAGCTAATTAATTGCTGTATTTACTGCTCAAACTGCAAACCACCCTTCATCAAAACTCTCTTTTCCCTCAATACAGAAGGATACCAGAGAGAGTCTGAGGTATAGATTTACCTCACATCCTGGTGAAACAGTACAGAGCGCCTCTGCGTTTCACCTTCCTGACAGAAGGATAGTGGATTGGTTTTGTGGCTGGAGGATTCTGCGTTCTCACACTCTGTCTTGCTTTCTGCTCGTCCTCCACAGGTTTTGTTTCCACTCTTTTCGAAAAATGAATCCTCTCCCTTCTTATTCATCTGTTCCCTCTCTCCCATTTCTGTAGACATGACAAGGGATTCTTCCGCCCCCTCGGAAGGTTTCGCATCCTTTGTTGTTACTTTTCCCCTCACTCTAATACGTGCTGTGTGTGTGCAACAGTAACACACATGCATTCTTGCTGCAAGCGCATGGCAAACCTGGCCTGTAGCTGCTGCTCTGATCTCACTGTTTGAACCCTCATCCAAGAGGAAAGAAACAAAGAAAAAAGGGCAGATAGAAGAAACCCTCTTTCCCTTGGCTCCTTTGAAAGGCCTCTCCCATCATACCACACACACACATACACACACTGTGATTATTCATTGAGCAAATGGCAGCCCACCAGAGAGCAGCTCCTACAAAGAAACCCAGACAATGCAACCTGAGACACTGCTAAGCTCAGCCTACCGTAATTAACTATCTGCCTTGTTCCTGCCTGCTGGCTTCGTCCCTCACACTCATTTGGCTTCCATTTATCCATGTAAACAAATAAAACACATTTCTTTTGCACTTTCTTAAGAAGCTACATTGCACAGAGCTTCAGATATTTCCAAGCAAGGCCCATCGCCAACACATTAGCGAAAGCTTTATTCAGTATTGCTGAGCTGAAGCGCCTGTTGTTCTATCTTTAATTTCTTCTCTGGCACACTGACTCTCTTAAACACACATTCGATTTCACTGCCTTCATCTCCCGTCTTTGAGTATAAGAACTGTTGTGCGTGACAGTCTAGGTGTCGGTGAGACTCATAGCGGAGTTCAGCTAATCTCTGAGGGACAGGGTGGTGAGGTAGACATTAAGTCTGACCTTTAACCCCTTAATCTAATGTCTTGGGCTCCTCACGTTCCCCAGGCCCACAGCTGACAACATTCGACCTGTCTGAAAGGCTTTCTTCACAATGCATCCAGGCTTGTCCTATGGAGAGCACTTAGTGAACTGAATCCAGTCTTCTCCTTTAACCTGCCACCACTAGCCCAAACCATGACCTTTTCATGCTACACCAACTGGAAGCAAGTGACAGAACCTTCCTAGAAACCAGTTGGAGGTTGTGGCTGATAATTTGTACATGGTAGGTTCTTTTGACTGGTCCAAGTTGGTCATAAGCTGGTCAAAGCTTTGTTAGTTGGTTGACAAGATGTGCACTGACTGGACTTGGTCAAGATTAGACCAGTGGCTCCCTGGTTCCATAAACTACCTGAATTACCTTAAACTGGTGTGACCTGTTTTTGTTTCTGAATAGAATAGCCAAAGGAAGCTATAATAAGATGCAAGTTTTTAAAGATAATCCGATACACCTTTTGTGGTTGCTGCAATCCAGAGAAGCACAATTTATTTTCTTTTTCACTCAGTCCAGACGCATTGAGTCCGAATTTTTCTCCCTTCTGAAGTGGACTGAGCTCTGGAATCAAGTGACAGAACCTTGCTGGAAATTTTTAGCTTAAACAAATTTAAGTTGGTGGTTGGGACTTTGAACTGGTCCTGGTTGGCCATAAGCTGGTCAAAGCTTTGTTAGGTGGTTGACTAGCCTGACTACCAGCTGGTGTGACCTGACTGGACTTGGTCAAGATTTGACTAGCAACAAACCAGCTGCCATGTCCTATAAACTAGCTTAACTACCTTAAACTGGTGTGACTTCTCAGCAGGGCCCTCGACCAAGATGTTTTACCAGCTCACCAGCTTGCAGTCCAGTTGGTCAACCAGGTAAACAAGCCTGGACCAACTAGAAACCACCTACGGTGTTCCAAAAACCAACTACTGCTTCAAGCCAGTTTTATCTGGATTTTCAGGCAGGCAAAAATGCAGGCTTCTTGAACCTTCAGAATTTCTCATTGCAAGTCTACATCATCCATTCTGCAGTTGTCCTCACCGTTGTGACCCAGAACAGATACGTGTAGAAGGTGACCTTTGTTCCTTTGTACCTCCGTGGTGAAGACTGAGAACACACTGTTTTCTTCACCTCTGCTTATCCCAGCTGGGAAATCTTTGTGTCATTTTGGGATGTGCATCAGGTTAGAAGTGCGGCGATGATGTCATAACACATAGTCCCTTTGTTTCCGCTCCTGCCTGGGATTTAGTGGGGCTGGCCAAGGCCATTGCTTGACTTACTTGGACTTGTTAAATAATGGTAGGTGATCTGTTTCATTTCAAATAATTATTCGGAATCTTCTGACAAAAGGGTCAGTTGAAGTGGATTCCAAATGACCAATCTGGGTTGGTGTACTATTAAAGCTTAAGGCCGGGAACTGTAAAGTTGCTAGTTCAAACTCTATACAGAGCACCCTTGTTCAAGGTACTTATCCAGGTACTCCCGCAGTTGTCCCCTGTATGTCCATGCTGTGTTCTACTGTATGTAATGCAAATTTATTCTAGACTGTTTTGTGTCCTAATTCTGGCTCCTTGGTTGCATAAATTAATGTCTTACATTATAATAGACCACCAGACACAGCCATTCTGGAACTTTCTCACTGACATTCGCATTTCTAATGGATCAAAACAGTCTGGAAAGTTCTTTGGTCCGTCTGAACTCCCAGAACAATTGCTTGGCTCTGAATAGAACAGCCAAAGGAAGCTATATTAAGATGCAAGCTTTTACAGATATCAGCTACGCATTTTGTACCTTTTGTACTTGCTGCGATCCAGAGAAGCACAATTTATTTTCTTTTTCACTCAGTCCAGACGCATTCAGTCAGATTTTTTCTCTCTTTTGAAGTGGACTGAGCTCTGTGGCGAGTCTAGATGCACGTCTCTTATCTCATTTGTACATGAGAAAGATAAATTTTGGGGTTCCTGACAAGACTTTACTTTCACCACAAAGCATAGCAGCGAAGAAAGACACTGTGAGAGACGGAGAGGAGCCTGAAGATATGACTGCTGTTGTCCCTTTTGCACACGTCTGTGTCTCTATCCATTATTCCACTCTCGAGTCCAAGATATTATTTGCTTCTGCGTCTTTCTCTCTCTCTCAGCATAAACACAGTTTTTCACACTTCCTTTGTGAAGGAAAGCAGTTTATAGCAACAAAGCAATAGATTTAGGCAACACAATTTTGAGTCAAAGTGATCGTTGGCGATGCAACAAAGTTGAGTAACTTTATGCAATGAGCAGCAATGCAATGTGATTACTACCAATTTGATCAGACTTCTATCACTGTAGTCGAGTAGGAGTTTCTACTTGTACAAAACCAACAGTAAAACTTTTTGACAACCTTTGACAAAAATTTATTTCCACTACCAAAGCCCCAATGGGTTTCATGGGTGCGGTCTAATGTTACCTTGGGACACATCAACTCAAAGTTGCTTCCCAAGATTCACACTTTTTATATCAATCCTCTTTTCTACCTTCTCTCTCTATACTCAAAGTTCTGACTGAACATTATTATCTCGGTCTAATCAAGTTTTTATGCAATCATGCAGAATTTTCCCTCAGGGATCAATAATGGATGGATCTTTCTTTGACATGGTGTGAAACTCTTTGCACCCGTCATGCTGAAAAGACACAAAGCACATCCTGACTTTACCTGCAATCATGAGTCTGTCCTCCACAACATGTCAACCTTGTCCATATTTCACTATTATTTATGTCCTCTCTTTCTTTTCACCCACTCTTTTATTTCCGCATGGGTGATTATGAGTGTGTTATGCCCTGATTAGAATTAGTGAGTGCACTTTGTGCTCCGCTCTACAGAGTGAGAAATCACTCCCTCAGTGAGAATAATTGAGCCCAGGCCCGGTTGCCAGTTCATTACCCACAAATCATAGCAGGCTGGGGCAACTAAGCAGGAGACAATAATGACTTTGGGGAATTTGGAACCTCACTGTGGTGAAAACTGCTGTTACACTAAGGGCACATCCGAGGTGGGGAACTCCGAATGTGGCGGAGGCGTATGAAAGGTACGAGGGAAGTCAAGATGTGGGGTTATGCTACTTAAATGCTTATATTAGGTCTGTCAGAGGTGATGTAAATGACTATGCAACAAACTGTGAATGAAAGTAAAACCAGGCAATTTCTCAGATGGAGGGTCCTCACAAATAGACTGGACTTGATCCAAGCTCGTTTGTTGATGGAAACAGCCATGCTTGAAAAGCACTAACATCCATCAAAGGTTTCGCATTTATAACAGACAACTTGCTTTAAAAGACAATTTTTGGCATTAAGTGGCGTCCCCCTTTCTTGCTCTCTCTCTCCAGCCAAGCGATCCACACCTGGACGCAATTAAATACCCAGAAAACGAGGGTAATTTAGGGAAGACCTGTCACAGTTTACGCAAATAGCGAGTGGTCTTTCAAAAATTCACACATTTTTTGAAATTCAAGAGGACTGTATTCTTCCACACCTATTAGACTAAATGCTCTAGCACCATTTATTTCGATGACAGCTATGCACTGAGGTGGAAGATAGACTTTGGAGACTGTCAGTATCCGATTTCCCAGCCTTCCTGAATAATTAAGTCCTATTTATGTGATTTTTTTTTAAATGTATTTTTTGCTGTTTCTACTCTTCGTTCCAGTTCATAATGCGAGTGTCTCCTTTGCTTCAAGTCATTTGTCACAAATGAGTCCACTCCACAGTGTCCGTGTCCATCGTACCAACAGGCGGCTCTCGTTCTTTTATTGCTTCCATTAGAGCGTAATGCTTTTAAGTTGCCATAGGAATATGGCCAACTGTAAACAGCTCTACTTCAGTGAATGGAGGCCAGGAGGAGTCCTTCTGCCCATTTAGAGAAAAGAGAAAAGCATTTGATTTGCATGAGTGGCGAAGAAAAGCAGAAGGAGCCGTTTCTGAATGCAGGTCTGCGGTGGCCATCTATGAATTGACAGGAAGGAGTGAAATGCAGATGCAGGCTGAGTGGAAGGTCTATCTTCTTATTTCTTTCTGTGGGAAATTAAATCACTCACAAATTGATCTCTGCAGGATGAGGACCGCGTGGTGGGCTTACTTGTTTCCATAGAGCGGGGAGTCCCTCAGTTCCATAACCTGGCTGTCCACAGGTGAAGCGTAATGAATGCAGGGATGAATATGCATCAGTAGATGCTGTTCAGAAGTAAATACGTCACATGCTGTTATTTTCGATGAAGACTTCGTTCCCACCAGTATGAGGCCTTTGCCAGTGTTCAGTACTATGAAATTATTGAAAGAAAATATCGTTGGCATATTTAGAATTAAGAATCATTAGACACAATTAAAAGACTATTTAAGGATCACAGTGCGGCCCCCAAAATACTAATTGCCATTTTAATTATTTGCCAATTTTTGCTACTGTCTTTTAAACAGCTAGGTTTTACCCATTTATCAGCAAGACATATTTGACAGTGTATCTTCCAGGGAACATAAATGGAAATGTTAGGAATAACATCCGTATAAAAAAATTGCAAGCATCTGATGACTTTGCGTGAGGAACAGACCGGAAACTACATCAAACGTGACATGACTTACCTTGTTCGTAAAACAGTTGTTTTGTTTTGTCATTTATAGTGTTATAATTTATTTTAACACACATTAACAGTCATTTACTACTCATTTTTTCCCAGTTTGTGTAGATTTAATAGTCCTTCATGGAGTTTCACTTTAAGGCCGACTTCTTTTTGGACTGCTTTTAACCTTCTGTGGTGCTTTGAGTTATTGCTTTCTGCTTCATATGAATTCCGGTGCGCTTCAAAGACTTTTCCCCATTCTCTCCTAGTGGAACAGACTCTAGAGTGGGAGGATGTCTTGGATGGTTGCACCTTTGAACCTGACTGATGCGTTTGTGATTGGTCTAAAAATACAGCAGGTAGCCCAGGCTGTCAATATATCAGGGATCCGTCTCACAGCAGAACGAGAGCGGAAAGAGTATCAGCCGTGTTTATTCTATAAAACAAAAAGCTTATTGCAAACACGCTGACGTGCTTCTCCGCTCCCCGCTTTCCTGTGTTTGTTCTAGCCTTCATTCAAATTTCTGCTGGAATGCTGGATGTGTTACTTTTGGCATATGGGCTTTTCAAGTGGGAATAGCAAGTGTGGATTTGTATTGTCTTGAAATATAAAAGCTGTCCCATTTCAATTTTTGGCCCGGCTTCACAATGTAGCCAAAGAACTTGGTGCTTACAAGATTCTTCCTATGAAGTGTTGACACTCGAATTGAGCAGATTTTCTGTACAGACCAAGCGGCGCAGGAAGGGCCTTATCCTGTCGTGAACCGGGGTGCAAACATTTGGATAAGAAGGTTAGCAGTATCATGGCGTTTTTGTAAGAGGAGGGAACGCCGTTGGCATGACTTCCCAGTTCCCACACAAATTGAAACAATACTGAAAGAATAGCAGTTATCCTTGCTGAGTTTTGCCAAAATATGTCAGGAAATGCAGCAAATGCTAATGTTCATTGACCTTTTTGTCTTGCAGTCTAAACACAGAAATGGGCTGAAGGAAATCTTATGAGTTTAAACGAAAACGGATTGTATTGAGCTCGGTAATTGAGCTGTTTTGGCCATTTACACAAAGGAATTAATATCCATGTTCCCTTGCTGTCATTCATTGGATTCAGACGCTGCCAGCTGTACATTCCCATCAATTAACTTGTCCCACTGAGTCCAGGAAACACGCACATCCAACAGCCTCTTCTGATCCCACTTCCAGAGCTCCAGAAGAAAGCAATAGACTGTAGACCACACACGAACCCTTCAGCTTTAGATTATAATGCAACGGACTGCATAAGGCTGCAAACAATTAAACTAATCAATTACATTGTGTTGATCGGCCAAAATTAGGTTCATCAAGCTTAATTTGTTCAAAATGATTCAAAGGACAGTATGAAGCACCTTAATTCAGAAACCGATTAAATGGATAGTTCACTCCCAAAGGAAAAAAAAAAAAATATTATTAAAAAATATCTAATATTATTAAATATTAGCAATATTATCACCAAATCTTGAAATTAATCTTCTTGTCATCTTGTTATCTTTCAATTAGCACAGGTTTTGTATTTCTTTTTGGAATCGTTTGATCACAGGCCTCATTGATTTGAGCTCATGCACCTCATCCCCCCCCCCCACATTAAGTGCTAATGCTAATGCTAATTGAAAGAAAACAAGTTGATAAAATGCCTGAATCCAATATTTGGTGAAAATATAGCATAGCGAGAAATTTAAAAGCAATTTTTCTTTGTAGGCCGGTCATTTTTTGACTGGGAACACTGTGTCCTAATCATACACCATGCGATAAGATTCAAGTCAAATCAATCAAAAATCACAGCCAATCAGAAGAGTGTGTGGGCGGAGTCTCTCTGCAAACACACTGCACTCGCAACGAAATGGATAAGCACCTAATCTAATTCATAAATATTAAATCATTTTAATATTGTTAAAAGTGCATACTGAGTGACTGATACCATCTTTGTCATGTAATACACTTGTCTGTTCACATTGAGTTCACAGTTCTAACATTCATGTTTTCTTATTTTCAAAATCTGAGGTTAATATTTCATTCTGGCTTTCAGTATGGCTATAAAGCTCACGCAAAAACGATATTCAAACTCACATTAGACACTGAATAAAGCACATAATCTGTATCTGAGATTATATTGTCATAGTTTGTATACTGTTGTTCCAGCTGCCTAGAAAGAAAAAAAAAAATCATCAAATTTTTTTGTATCCGAAGTTTTTATATCCTGTATGAGCAAAGTCAGTAAGTTTTAGTCCAATCCAATAACATTAACTAGCATTTTCAGGAAAAGGAAAATCCTCTCCAGGTCAAAATGACCAGAACACAACATGAAGTTTAAATCATCTGCCTGAGCAAAATTGGCTGATTTTACATCACCATTGAGATGTATGTGAATGCTAATGTCCAGCTCTCTCCAGGTGTTATATACCTCTTTAAAAAGAACTGATGTGTTTCAGTGAATCAGAAATCACTCTCTGGAGTTCTCATGAAATTGCCGTTCTGTTTCCACTTTATCTCACAATCTCTGCTAATGTCTTTATGAGCTCAGGTTTTTGTTGCTTTTTGTAATCACACATATGCTCAGTGACCTTCATGGCTTAGAGCCAGATTAATAGCTCCATACGGAGTTAGTGGGACGATCCTCCCTCTTAATCACCTCTAAATTATGATTAATCATGGAAAAGCAGTCATGAGTGTACGAGATGTGCAGCTCAAGGCAGGGGAATGTACTTCAGTCTAACTTTTGTCACATGGGTTTAGTCTTACTGTACCATAGTGTGACCATGATTTTTTGACATGGTGATAATGCAATGCTGTTTTCTACCGTACCTCTACCATGAATAAAACATGATATGTTAGAAATGCTAGTTAAATAACATACTACATGGATGAAAATGTAAAATGATTGTAAATAGTTGAAATTTAATATAAATTATTAATACATTAAATAATTTTTAGAATATAAAAATATTTATTAAATATTTAATTAATTATATTTGTATAATGTTATTAATATCATCATCATCATCATCAATTATTTCAACATTAATTGTTTAAAATCAATTATTCTTAAGAAATGTTACTAATGCAGGGAGAGACATGAATGGCAAAAATGGGGGGGTGGGGGGCACTATATTTAATAATTACTAATATCAGTCAATATTGTGAATATTGTGGTTGTGCTTATGGTCTTGTGATGTTGTTGTCACTATATCATTGGACAAAGAGAACAACTCTTGGCTAAACCAGCAAATCACTTCAAAAGTGGCCCCAGACAAAAGCAGGCAGTGATAACTTGATTTTCAATAATTCATGCGCTCTTAAACCGCTGTGTGGGATATGAGAAAGTATTCCTGCCTGTGGTTATTGATGAAGGCATGCCAGTTAAAGGCACTGCCTGCTCTAGGTTTTATTATTGACTAAATGATTGATTTAAACCCTCATAATTAGCCGACATAATTTAATATAAGTGCAATTTAACGATACTGCAGCCCTACCGAAGCGTGCCATGGCATTGATAGATATGCCTGTGCGTGTATGAAATCACAACTGACAGATGATGTATTCAGTACAGATGCGTTTCGGTGACTGAGCGGGAGAGCGAGAGAGAGAGGGACATTGACATTTGTCCCGTGTCCCACTGCGGGTCACTCTGGCGAACTTCTGCTCTTTTTGATCTAGACAAATATGAATTAGCTCACATATCTGATTTAATTTACTTAATAGCATTAAGAACCTGTTTGCCTTTAATTTGCGCAAAGTAATCCTCAACCGAGCCAAACTTTAATGCACCATTAGCGGTGTCTTAAAAAAACAAAGGGGAGACAGGTTTAAAGGCGCTGGTGTCTTTGTTGATTTAAGCGATGGGAAATAAGAGCTGAAATGCAGTGGCGGAAATAAAACTTTGCTCATTAGATTACAGGATGCCAGGTTTCAACTGCTGCCCGATTTGTTTATGAGCATTCAGATATGCTGTTTGCCAAGTCTAGCAGCTCTGTTTCTGTGGCTCATATTTTGGTGTTTAGTCATGTTTTGTTTTGCTTTTTTTGTGTGTATTTTGTTTGTGTTTTTGTTTTGTTGTGTTGTGTTTATATATATATATATATATATATATATATTTCTCTATGCTATATCTTCATCTACCCAGAGTACATATTTGAAACCCATGTATGTACAGTATGTGAAAATTATATCGCCTTATACGGCCATACCACTCTTGATATAGAGCAATATTTATATCATATATTACATTTCCGTATGGGTATGCTAGTTCTATGCAATGCAAGCTCTTTATGAGCCTTTCAGCACTGTACAAAACTGCTGAAAACAGAAAAAACAATAGATAAAAAAAAATAATAATAAAAGGGGGAACACAGCGTATTTCAAGTGCCGAGCTTGTTTTGTCTGAAATAAAAACGTTAGATAAGCTGACTCTCTCCTCTCTGCCCCAGAACGAGTACAGGTGTCTTTGAAGTCTCATTCTTGACCCACAGGTGCCATTACAGGGGAATATGAAAGTGTCTGAACATGAGCTCAAAACTTAGAAATATTACCGCCTCGGAGGCGCACCCGTGAGCCCGACACGTAAACTGACAGCCCTCCGACACAGCTCTCATCTCCCGCCAAACAGCTGAGCCGATTTCCACAGGAGACAAATAATAATTGCTAGAGAGATGCTGCAGCTGATATATATGTCATAATACAGAGGGTGAGGCTTTTGAGAAGAATCATGCTGCTGTCAATTCCAAAAAAATAACTCTGGTATATAGTTATTCAGCCATTCTGTGATAATACCATGTTTTTGGATGTGTACCATGGTAATACCATCATATTATGTGAAGTACTGTAAATACCACACTTTGTGAATATGGTAAACATACAGTACCATGGTATTTGGCACATTCGCTGTAACATGTCACAGTCAGTATCTTGCAAAAATGTGCCCCCAGGTACGTATTTGCCATGAGACTGGGTTGTTTTTTTCAAGTAACTAGTAAAGTAATGCATTACTTATTAATTTACAAGAAAATATCTGAGTTACTTTTTCAAATAAGTAATGCCCGTTACTTTGTTTCTTATGTATTGACTGGCAGCTCTCCTGTCCTCATGTTGAGAGAAATCAGGAGTGCAGAGGTGTTGTGTGCACTGTGTGAACATGATATTACTGTAGATCTAGACTAAATATCAACATGCATTTACTCATTTCACAAAAACAGATTCAGTTTTCCTCAAAATGAGTAAAAACAGTGGAATGCAAACTCAGAATATGACGGAAACATACAATAATTAAATTTTAACAGATTTAAACAAAAATATCCTTTATGTATTTAATTTAATTTTATTAACCAATGTCAGCTGACCTTCAATGATCCAATTCAACCATACAATACAAGCCCCCCCCCCAAAAAAATGCTCACTATAGTGTAGAACATTCTTCTCCTGCGTGAGAAAAAGTAAAAGAAAAGAGAAAAAGATGAGAAAAAGTAACACAACAGTAACTTAACACATCAAGTTAACGAAGTAACTCAATTAGTTACTTTTAGGGAGTAACACAATATTGTGATGCATTAGTTTTAAAAGTAACTTTCCCCAACACTGGTCAGAGTGCTTAGTAGTAAAAATCAATTAAATTTGATTTACTTCCAGTCAACAAGTCTTTTTTCTTAAACAGTGAAAAATAAAGATGCATTTTTGCAATTATAGCTTCTCTTTGTAGCGTTGTTGACGTTTGTTTGTATTGATGGGTGGAATCTTTTATCCGTGTTGAGCACATGAGAGATACTCTGATGATAAACAAGTTAATCTAAGATTTAATCAATACACAAAGATGACAGACATATTACGAGGGCTGATTACAGGCGTGCATTAATGGATTTTGCAGTCGCCTGTTAATATCCCCTGTGACATCATAAGTGTATGAAATGTCTATACCAAATGGGCTATATTTTCTCATTTGACACTCCAAATAAACAGTGGCACAAACCCAGCGTAGTGGGATAGTGTTCGTATAAGTAGATTACAGTAGTGGCTCAGCTTTATGTGAGCTAATGACTCTAGTCATCATTTAGGTCCTTTTAGCGTTTGTTTCCCCAACACAAATACAAATAAGAGTCTCGAAAATGATGAGTAGTGTGATCCATTGACTGTTGTAATGGAGATTTCGTTTAACGGTGGGATGAAATGACCCTGTGTTTGAGAGAAAGATGTGAAAAACCCAAGTCACGTTCAATTAAATCAGTCTAATTCTTTTAAATGTCTAATAGAGGTAATAGGAGTTGCCTCTGAGGGACAGACGTACTATAATGGTGCATTGTGGCGCCCACAGCAGGGGCTTTCATCTGGAGAACGCCTGTTTTTGGAGTACGCATGGGCTTGATTTTTCTATTTCTTTATTGTCTTGAATGCTTCACATCAGACAAACTCATTGGGTTTTAGTTATGTATTATCTACCGACCCCAACAGCTCCTCAGAAGGGTCATTAATTCTTCCAACCAGACATGAGAAGTTTTGGACAGCCGTAGTATTTCTCAAGCCGGTCTAATTTGTTATGTTTGGCTTTTTCCATGTTGTTTTTTTGGGCGTTTCGCTGGAGGTCATTACCAACTTTTGTACGTAGTCAGGAACTGGAGTGAGGTCACTATTATTGGAGGTTGTAAATATTTGGACAATCATTGTTTGAAAGACTCTGTACAAATTGCTTGCTTCCTTATATTTACTTTACGGCACATTTCCAGCACTTTACATTGGACAAGAAAATAGGCCTTTCATTCAGTTCTGGGTTAAAGATGCAGAGCTGCATGTTTGTGTATAGATTTTAAGATATCCTCCCTCAAAATACATCTGTTCCTGAGAACATTGGTGAGCAGAATGGAAAATAATTGCATTTGCTTTTTGTAGCAGTCTCACATAGACCTGTTTTTGATCAGTCTAAGGTCTAGTCCACTTTGCAGCTTTTTATTAGACTACTGATTATTTATCAAACACAGCATAGAAAACTAAGTGAAATGCACAGTTTTGCACTTGAATGTCGGTTTAGTGCATCAAATAAAGCTTTCACGGAAAAGTTCTGAAAAACAAAAAGCATCTTAAAGTTTAGGCTAATTTAAGCATTCTTTTCTTCCAGTTTGGTCCTTGTTTTGTTAACTTTACCTTGTGATTACAACTGATCTTCCAGACATATAGTGACTCCCAATAAGATTGAAGCCTCTGTTTTTCTGCTAAAGGCCCATTCACACCGAGGACATTAACTATAATGATAAAGATATAGTTTTAAAGGGGTCATATGATGCAATTTCAATTTTTCCTTTCTCTTTGGAGTGTTACAAGCTCTTGGTGCATAAAGAAGATCTGTAAAGTTGCAAAGACTAAAGTCTCAAATCCAAAGAGATATTCTTTATAAAAGTTGAGTCAGCCACGCCCCCCCTAAAACAGCTCGTTCTAACAAGGCCCCACATGTCTACGTCACGATGTGGGAAGATTTGCATAACACCGCCCAAATGTGCACGCAAAGAAAGAAAGCGTGGTTTCAGGAACAGCAGTAGTGTTGATGCAAAAGTGCAAAAGCACTTTATTTGGCCTTCCGGAAGTAGATGCAATTAGGAATAAGTTGCAAAGACTAAAGTCTCAAATCCAAAGAGATATTCTTTATAAAAGTTGAGTCAGCCACGCCCCCCTAAAACAGCTCGTTCTAACAAGGCCCCACATGTCTACGTCACGATGTGGGAAGATTTGCGGGAAAATAATGTGTTTTTTTTTACTTTAAACCGCATAAACACATTTCATTACACCAAATACACCAAATAATGTTCTTGTTAGCAACATCATATGACCCCTTTAAAAATCGTTTTAAATTTAAAAGAACAGCCACACCACAGCTATAATGACACAGGGAAATGAAATTGTTGGAATCACTTTCACAGCAAATTTTCTCCAGCTGATGAATTATTAATACATGGCCAGCCAATCAGAATCCATGCTGCTTTAAAGAGCTCGAGCATTTAATGCAGCAGGTGCCAAATACAGCGTTGTTTTACCCTATGCACATGTGTAACTTAATATGAAACTCATTCTTTTGTATATGTTCATTTTAAAGAATTGATTCGATTCTTAAATGATATTAATTCTTAAATCCTAAGATCGATCTATTGGTCTATGCTGCTTCAGTTGATGAGTGAATAAACCTTCACTATACATTATAAACCACACCTGCCGTCCAATAAGCACAATAAGCATTGTGATTTGTTACTTTCTATAAGAAACAAAGTGTCATCTTTCAAATTCTGTCCATTTTATCAGGCAATTCATGAAAACAAGTTCAGTCCACTGTGTCTTATATTATATTATGACTTGGAGGAGAAACTTTATTTTATAATTAGATTTAGAATGTAAAAACTGCCTCATGTGCAATTTACATGTTTATTTTTTTTGAAGCTTAGAGTTTTGATTATTATATCTAAAAAATGAAGTGGAATTGAATTTAATAGTTTGGGCTAACCTTTAATATTATAGTAATGCACAAGTAATAATGTTCCCTAGATTGTTTACAACATTAGCTGAGATAGATTTTTATCCTTAAGAAAATGTTATGATAATTGAATTTATTTAAAGACAAAGGCACAATTTGTTCTGTAAACCACAGTTTAATAAAAAAAGAAGAAAATAAGCAATTTTATGTTTAGTTTAGTACTGAACTGTGACTTTAAAACCGAAGTGCGTACTGAACCATAATTTTTGTGTAACGTTACACAGTACAAACTCCTGCGGTCTCTGTGTGTAAATTCGACCTTAGACCCAATGCTAGAGGCCAGACCTCTCCTCCTGTCACTAACTGTCATGTCACACCATCGTCACCTTCCTGATTTCATCTGCTTGTTCTGGAGGTCAGACACTGGTTGTCTCCACAGACGTGACCTTCAGGCCCTCCAGCTAGGCATCCGTAGGATCACGCAGACCTCTGTTTGGATTTCATCCAGCATTCTGGAGATATCACCCGTTTCCTCCTATAATCCGAGTTCCCTGTGATGGAAAACTTTCTCCCTCCAGCTCCTCACCAGCCAGCAGTCTCTCAATGTGACCGACCTCCTGCGTCTGCCAGGAACAATCGCCAGCTTTGTAACCTCTGGCTTCCTGTAACTGCTGCTCTGAGTGGCTTCTGGCCTTCACCCAAACTCACAAACACTCACATATCAGCAGAGCCCTAAAGCACCCGAATGACAGCGGTGGATTCATCCCTTACAGCTCATGTCAATCTTCGCCTCTGGGACGCCTATAAAATGACCTTTTCCCCCTGTGCTGGGCTGATGCAGGAGTTTGTCATTGGTTCTCTCATCTGGCAGGTGTTCAGAACCGGACAATGGAGCGTCTGGCATCCAGCCTGGTTTTCTCTGTCTGTCATTACCTCCACCACAGGCAAAGTGACACTTTGTGTTCTGTGCGAGTGACTTTGTGACAGGGACCTTTTTCTGCTCTCCTCAACCGCCTGGACCAGCTCCCAGGGTCCGATGTGATGGCCCTCGCCGCTCCAATTTATCTCTCATTGCTAATAAGCTCATTCTCTGGCTGCAGACAGCAGAGTTCACAGCTGTATATATATAAAATCCATTTGGATTCTCAATTCATTTTAGGATTTAATGCAAAAACAAACAAACAAACAAAAACAATGCAATTTATCATGTCAATTATATATATGACTTTTTTTTAAAGAATAACTCTTTTTCCTGCTTATATATTCCCTTTGTGGATATGTTTATATATTATATAGTTATATTTTTACATATTGCCATGTAAATAATGTCTTGTTAAAATTCAGTGCTGTGAATGACAAGGTTTGATTGACAATTCTGGATCAAATATAATTAGGATTTCTTCCGCCCCAAAACTGCGATATGAAGGCAAAAATCCAGCCATTTCTGCAGGAAAATCATTGTGTTGGGCGTTGAGTAGCTAAACCTTCGACTGTGTTTGGAGAGGCAATTGACTCATTTTCACCAGAATAAGGTAACAGACCTGCCGCCACTTTTTCCGAGGTTTGCTAATACAATTTTCATGACCTCCACTCATTCTTTAACCTCTACAACAATAAAAAAAAAATAGAGGCAGATGAAAATAGGACTCCAGTCATCCTCTTCAGTGCGGCGGATGCGTGTGGTGGAGGGTGACTGTCTGAAGAGACTGAATGCATTTCCATATAAAGATGGAGAAGCGCTTATTTAGATGTGCTTGACATTTTAGTGAGAGGGGAAGGTTAAGGGTGAGACCACTGGAATATTAATATCTGTGGCTAACAAACCATTGCAGAATCTCGCCCGTGTCTAGACACTCAGTTGTCTTTGGAAATGATCCACAGCCAAGGGTTCGAGTGGAATTAATGTGTGGAATATATTCAGTTGCCATTGGATAAACTCGATTGAGGGATTGTTGTTAATCTTTGGTCCCTCATTCATTCATTCATTCATTCAGTTTATTTTATTTAGCTGAATATACAGTTTGCATATATGAATCTTGATTATGTGCATTGACAGTATGCAATACAGCAGCCTGGCCTTTTTATATATATTTGCAGTGGTGAGATAATAATCTACTTTTTTTTCCCCTTTTCTTTCCCATTTTCATTTTAGTAAAAAGTTTTAGTAACCTTATTATTATTATTATTATTATTATTATTATTATTATAATTATTATTATTATTTATTTAGTACATCTAGGTAATCTAAATTAAAATTAGAAATGTTGCCTTAGAAACTTGGTGACATTAAATGTTTAATTTTACCTCAGTTAACATTTATTTTAATTAGCATTTTTAAAAATGTGTTGTTGTTTTTTTTATATCATTGAGATAGTATTCTAGATTTGTATTAATATTTTACATTTAAATTTTCATTTGATTTTTTTTTTTACTTTTAGTATTTTTTTCTTTGTGTGAAATACTTATTTATATATTAATATGTTATTTATTTATTTATTATTCTCTCTGAGACTCATTGAAAGGCATATATATATATATATAAAAGAGGGCCTTTGTTTACTATTCGGCATGTATAAACATTTCAAAGATGGCAGGAAAAATAAATAAATAAATAAAAAGCATGTCATCTTTCAAAGAAAGCTGACATGCTTTTTGTGGTCAGTCTGCCGATTTGTTTGATGAGAGGTCTGCCTTCAATCCAGCCTCCATTATTTGACAGGACCTTATTGTTCTACATTTTTCCAAGAATTGTAAATGACATCTGCACATATCGGACGTGTCAAGAGGTTGAGAAATAGAAAGACAGAGAGATGGAAATTAGATAAGGATAGCGAAAGAAACAAATGAGCATCCACTTAACTCTTCCCTTATCCGATTAGCAGCAGACCTGAGCGCGGCTCAAGCCCAGACTGATTGATTGAATATGAATAATCGATTACAGCCATCGCTCTGATGCCACGGCCGTACTCTCACAGTCACCCTGATTTAAAACAGCAGCCATTACGCTCATCTGTCACTCAATTAGATTAGAGCGAGCCAGAGATCGGCTGCTTTATGTGAGATGTTGAGGGAGAACCGGTGACTCACAGTGTGTTTCTTTGGTGCTCCACAGGAAGAAGAAGAAGACGAGGAGAGAGCAGGCAACGGGAGGAACGGCAGGATAGAGCCGGTGGGAAGGGCAGACTCCTGTGTGGAATCAGCTTCACTCGAGTGAGTCCCCACAGCAAGACCAACACATGATTTGGGAACCGCTTTCTGTTTTTCTCACAACCAACAAAATCCAACACATCTTTGTTTTCTACTAAAATGTCTTAAAAGGGTATCCACCTGAAAAAACAAAAACAAAAAAAGCTACTGGACACAAAATGGGATATTTAAGAAAATGTCCAGGCTACCTTTTCCCATGTATTGAAAAACTGTGATCAGTGACTATCAAGCAATTAATTTAAGAAATTTAAGAAATAAGTATATATACATATATATAATACCGTATGTATATACAGTAGTTTTTTATTTTTATTTTTTTCAGCTTTAGTTTTAGTTGTTTTAGTAGATTGTCGAACTAAAAGAAATGTTGCCTGGGCAATTAGCTGAAATAAAATAAGTTTAAGGTTTTTTATATTATATTTTATTTTACTTAAAGTTTCATTTCAATTTCGATTTCATTTTTTTTTTAAGCTTTAGTTAACTATAATAACCCTGCTATCTATTTCTTACTGTTAAAATATTAACTGTATTTTAATAAAATTGTACCTCATCAGTTCTTGTGCTCATCTTTTTTACTGATGCTTGTTGTCCTCTCTTTATCCCATGTATTCTTGCCACATGTTTTCTCTCAGGTGTAGTGCGCTCCCTGACTGTTAAAAAACCCAGAACTGGCCCTCTGCAGGCCTCAATCTGATCCTAATCACTTAATTGAAGTGTCTGTTTGGGTCCTCCATCGACCCATGTGTCTTAATGGCCCCTGGGGTTATAGATGGACTTGTGCTGGGCTGGATCTAAACTAGCCTTAGCTTCCAGCTCATAGCTACTCATAGCCGCTCTGTCATGCTCTAAACTTTTTATGTATTGCCTTTTCTTTGATTACTTGGTTTCTTCTGTTTTGTTTCTCCTCTCATTGCCCTCATTTGTCAATGTCCCTAGTGAAATGTTGAAGCCGGTTGAGGTGTCCAATGGCGGTGGGCCGCTAGGAATCCACGTGGTGTCTTTCAGTGCCAGAGACAGAAGGTAAAGCTCTACAAAGCCACATTGTCTTCACTGAATTCATTTTATTATCGGCAACTCATTCCATAGGCCGTGATTTTAATCTTTTCCTTCCTTGCAGTGTTGTTTTTAAAGGGATAGTTCATCCAAAAATTCCTGTTAATTTCTTCACCCTCAGGCCA
The DNA here is from genome assembly GCF_001515625.1 of Sinocyclocheilus rhinocerous. Lineage (NCBI taxonomy): Eukaryota > Metazoa > Chordata > Actinopteri > Cypriniformes > Cyprinidae > Sinocyclocheilus > Sinocyclocheilus rhinocerous. The sequence continues at coordinate 104,234 of NW_015659932.1, read as the reverse complement.
TCCAAGATGACCATAGGTGACTTTCGTCTTCCGTAGTACAGTACAGAAGATTTTTAGCTGAAACCGTGGTCGTTGGTGATTCATAAAATGCAAGTCAATGGCTGCCGTCACTTTGAGAGTCAAAAAAGCATGTACAGGCAAGACAAAATTAATACCCGTGGCTCCTGATGATATATTGAGGTCTTATGAAGCGAACGATCGGTCTGTGCAAGAAACTGAACATTATTTACAGCATTATTAGCTGTAATCCAGAGCCTCAGGCAAATGATCCAGAGTGATGTACGGTTCACGAATGAATCATTCTTTTGAACCGGTTCTTTTTAGTGAACTAGATGAACCAGTTCACCTGAAACAGTTCATGTCTCGAGCAGCACAGATCTACAAGTTACTCAATCAAAACTCACTTTCAGCCACCTGACAGTCAGTCCGACTGGAAATGAGCCGAAATAGCGGTGTATCTGATCCTGTGATGAATAAATCATTCAGCGCTCCAGTTCCTCTAAGTCACTGAACTGAGGAAACGGTTCGACTCGGACTGAAGACCGATGAGCCGCTGATATGAGCATGAGTGAACCGAGCACTTGAATGAAAGTGCAAAAGGACGTTTTTATGGTTTCTCTTGGTTTATGTCAAAAGGTGAGCTGATGAAGATGAGTTTATTCACTTTAAATACATCCGTGTTTCACATCATTATTGCGTGCTTTAATAATGTAATTGTGTATATGTTTTGTCATTGTGTGATTACATAAATGAACTAGTGAATTAATAATTTAATAATTAATAATTTATGCATTTAGCAGACGCTTTTATCCAAAGCGACTTACAGTGCATTCAGGCTATACATTTTTTACCAGTATGTGTGTTCCCTGGGAATTGAACCCACGACCTTTTGCGCTGCTAACGCAATGCTCTACCACTGAGCCACAGGAACACAAATTGAATTGAACCAGTTAATTGAAACAAACTGTCCGAAAGAACCAGTTCACAGAAAATAATCTGATTTCCCCGTTTGCCTGAGGCTCTGGATTACAGCTAATAATGCTGTAAATAATGTTCATTTTCTTGCACAGACCGATCGTTTCTCTTCATAAGACCTCAATATCTCATCAGGAGCCATGGGTATTAATTTTGTGTTCCTTGATATGCTTTTTTGACTCTCAAAGTGGCGGTAGCCATTGACTTGCATGCTATGAAGCACCAACGACCACGGTTTCAGCTAATAAATCTTCCTTACTGTTCTACTGAAGTAAAAAAGTCAACTATTGTCATCTTGGATGGCCTGAGGGGGAGTAAATGAACAGCAAATGTTAATTTATGGGTGAACTATCCCTTTAAGACTCACCGGTTGTGTTTTCGAGCAGCTCTTGCCCGTAATCCTCAGTTGTGTCCTCTGCATCCTTCATATTTCTCTCATATCTTGACAAGTTTCTCTCAAGGTGTCTATGCAGAAGTTGACTTTTATTCCCCAGCATGTACCATCCATTTAAACTGGTTTTTCATCATTCCTCAAGGACGTATTGACAGTATGGCACTCTCTCGAGTGGGCTCCTCTTGAACATGTGTGCAACTTCTATAACCACATTCTCCAGCTGAATAATGAAAGCAAAACTACAGCAGCTCAGATTCTCTATAAGGACACAGAAAGAACACAACACTGCTAAACACTCTGCGTCCCTCCAGAAGGACAAAGGGGACGCGGGGGATGGCGCTGGATAAATTAGGTAGCTTTATTGCAATAAGAAAAGCCTCAATCCGGCCAAGTCAATTCGTCTAAACTGCTTCACCCAATCTGACTAAAAGCTCATCCATATTATTGGTCATTCTCAACAGCCAAGGTCAGCTGTGGTAAGAAATGCAAAATGATAAAAGGAAAGTGCAAATGAATGAAAAAGTGTTCAAATTTAGTCAGTGACGTCTATAAAGGGATTTTCAGAGAGCTGTTTATTAGCAATTAAATTGCACAACCTTTTCGGACCTAATTTGATGCTGGTTTATGAAATGAATGCCAACCCCCCTATAAAAGAATAGCCACACTAGGTTTAATAATAATAATAATAATCATAATCATAATCATAATAATAATAATCATTTTATTTTTAAATGTTCAAAAACTAATATTTTATAATATTTTAAAATGTCTTTCAAGGACAATCCTTCATAATTGACACAATAATAGCTACAATAACAGATCATTAATAATAATAATAATAATTTTTAAATAAATGTTTCCCAATAACTAATATTTAAAAACATTGACACAATAATAACTACAACAACAGAACATTATTATTATTATTATTATTATTATTATTATTATTATTAATAATAATAATAATAATAATAATGCTCTGTTATTGTAGTTATTATTGTGTGATTTATTGAAAATAATTAATGGGATACTATTTAGAACTGGGTTCTAAATAGTAGATTTTGAACATTAAAAATATTATTATTATTATTATTATTAATGATCTGTTATTGTAGATATTATTGTGTCAGTGTGTCAGATTATAAATATTAGTTATTGGACTTTTAAAAATAAACAATTAATTTTTAAATGACATTTTATTATTATTATTATTATTATTATTATTATTAACTCTATAACCTTTATTGCACAGCCTGCTATGAATATAATTAAAGTGTGGATGTATGCATCTTTTCATAAATTGACACATTTTCTTCTGCTCACTTTCTGTAGCAATTTGTCCTTGTCGTCGTGTCCTTGAATGAATCTCAGGCTTGTAAATTGTCCCACATCTGATACTTTAGTTAATATCTAATCAGAACTGTCAATTATACTCACCCAAACACAATGGCACACTTCCACAGCAACACGTCCGTAATGACTTCGTCAGCTCGTCTCGTGTGATTGGTGGGAGGTGTTGAATGTTAACTCATTAGCATCTTGATAGAGGGCATGGAGGTGACCGCAAGGGCTCAAGAGTGTCAGCTTCTAAAATGACCAGCGTCTTCTCTCTGCCAACAGCATGAGGCGTGTGACATCTCAGAAAATTACTGAGACATGGAGTCCAGCAGAAACACGACTCCAGTAACGAGATCTCATCACATGACCAGCGTTCACGGCAAACAAGGCAGGGTCTAATTGCTCGGCATACATGGATCCTGATTGCGCTGTTATTCAATTAAAGACAGTGGATAAGAACAGGTGGTCTCCTTCTCAATGAGTCTTCTGGGCCATCACTCATGAGACGGAGACTCTGCTTATGCTAAAGCCAGATAAAGCTTATGAAAAAGTGCCAGATGACTGTTCAAATCTGGTTTCAGTCAATAGATCCAAATGCGGTGCATTTCTGAAATCTCCTTGACACGGCATTGTCAAATGATATACTGAGGGACACTTGTGTTGACACTTGTGCATAGATGTGTTGCATAGGCTGTATCCTAATTATCATACTTATATTACACCTGAAAGGTCCTTACTTCGATGGGAAAACTCATACTTTTGAATAAATACTCTGCCAGTACTGAGATATAATAATGTTGCAAACTATTTAGGGCAGGTAGTATGCAAATTAGGAAAGCCTTTAAGTTAAAATTGTTGAAAGTTGAAATGTTAAAATTACCATTCTGTCTAAATAAATGAAAAATAAAACACTAAAAATTAGTCCTTGCTGTAAGTCAATTGAAGCATCACAACATTGCATGGTCCAATATGGAAAAAAAAACAAACTTCATTTGAAGATTTGATTTCACGTTATGACTGATAACCATTAAATGGACAACATTAAACTTGTCACAGATAATATAGTAGGTGATATGTTTTAATTAGGGATGAGTTTGTATTAAATTTCTCGTCAATCATTTGACCAATAACTGATGTAAAAATGACCATTCTGTCTAAATAAATGAAAAATAAAACACTAAAAACTAAAATTAGATGTTATAGTCCTTGAATTTAAGCATTACAACACTGTATTGCACATAATGAAGAATTTAAATTTGTTTGAAGATTCGATTTCACATTATGACTGATAACCACAATTTATTTAAATGGCCAAAATGAAATGTAAATGAATTATTTTGTCTAAATAAATAAAACAAATGCAACACCTAAAAACTAAAACCCAACAAAAAAAGGTTAAAATGCTACGCGTGACTGCAATATAGTGTACAGTACAAAAAAATGCATAATTATCTCAAGATCATTTAACAGCATTCAGTCTAGCTTTTTAAAAGATGAAGTGACAAAATAAATGTAAAAAAACAAGGGAAATGCTAATACACAATTACATATCTACTTGCAAATACATGAATTAGTGTTGATTTATTATACTGTAGGTTAATGATATATCTTGCATCCTCAATGTTAATATTTTGCATTAATGCTGGTCATTTATAGTTTATTTTCCTTTGCAGCAGAAACTATCCTGCACCTCCTGTCGGCCATATTTGTTGCGTGATTTGAAGTCATTGAGAAGTTCAGAGTGACCGCACCTAAAGTCTGTGTTTTAAACTAATGACTAATGAGCCTCTACAGATTGTCCATCAGTCCAGTGGGAGCTGAACTAATCCTCGCTCTTCCCCACAGCTGCTCTGCATCAAGATCATGAAAACAAAGTGCAAGCTGTGTGATTACTTCACAAGACCACACCATAGACTCACCACAGCCAAACTCTGCACTCAAACCGATCACAGCTGTCTGCTGCACAGTTTGTTCTGTTTAAGGAGGGTTTGATCTATAGATTCGTCCATCTGTCTGTTTCTCCAGCAGATTCAGTCACAGTATTTATGCCTTATTTGTTCCTTCACCCACATCACCTATTCAAGTCAGGTTCTGCTGTCTGTGCATCTATACAATCTATTTCCTGCCTGCTGCCCTCAACACACACACACACACACACGCACGCACACAACCACACACGCACACACACACACACACGCGCGCACACA
>NW_015659932.1:98628-99235 GCF_001515625.1 Sinocyclocheilus rhinocerous | reverse complement strand
ACACACACGCGCGCACACACACACACACACACACACACACACACACACACACACACACTTATGCTCCTAAACTTTGTTATTATTAATGTATTGTTTTAGTTTTAGTGAAAGTTTTCTGTTGAAGATTGCTGATGTGACAGACTCAGGCCTTAGGGAGTGTAAGTGTAAGAGTTCATACGCTCTGTTTATATCAGAATCTTCTCCATGCTTTTTTAAACCCATCAAATGTGATGCTGCATTTCACATGATTGCGTCTCAGGGTTTGTAGATTAGGGGCCGCAGCGCTCTGAATCCAAAACCACAGCAGGTCTGCGAATGGTGCCAAAAAATCCATATGGTCAAAGTCGGCTTAAGTTCAGAAAGTCCTTTTTTGATGTATTGAGTTGAAAGAAAGCCGCGAGGAACAGTAAACTTCTCAAAAGTTCAAGATCAATGGGATCTGTGTTCTTTTTTTACTGTACTTGTATCTAGATTTGATAAAGGTGACACTGTGCCGTGTATCACTAACTCTTATCCTTTCTTTAATCCTTTTTGAATATGAAATATATATGCTGTTCTTGACTGTTATTTTCATGAAAGGATGCAGTGGACACACAGGTTTGCTTTT
>NW_015659932.1:58976-98468 GCF_001515625.1 Sinocyclocheilus rhinocerous | reverse complement strand
TATTTATATTATTTTTTATTTTATGTATTTTATTATTTAATAATAATAATAATAATACTAATAATAACTTATTTCATTCTGAATTCTGAAAGCTTCTGAGTCTGTATCACAGTGTTAATTTATTAACGTACAGAAGTTATAATAATTGTAGTAACTGGTATATTTGCTGAAGCGGTGTTTACCATAGTAAATACTTGTAGCACTCTGAGCAACAGGGTCCTCTGATTCCTCAAAATATCCCCAAAACTGCTTGTACAGTGTGTTTAAATGCATTGATTTTAATTGCATAGTGGCATTAAATGGAAGCTAACTGTGCGTTCTGTGTTAGATGATGCCTGGTTGAAGCTGTGCGTCTGTGTCAGGCTCTGACAGTAATGTGTGGTGTAGCTGATCTGAGAACTGCGCTGACACTGAGCTCAATGTCACTAATATCTGCTGTGACTGTTCCAGGACGCTGGGCTTGTTAGTGAAGAGGCTGGAGAGGGGCGGGAAGGCGGAGCGGGATGCTCTGTTCCAGGAGAACGACTGTATCGTCCGGATTAATAACGCAGACCTGCGCAACATCCGATTCGAACAGTAAGCCCCTCTCTGGAGGAGATGCAGAGACCGCTTCACGCTTTATCCTTTATGCCTCTCTGTCTTTCCACACTTTCATGAGCTTTCAGTCTTCCTCAGAGCTTTGAAAGCCTTGCTTTCAGCCTTTCATCTCGCCTCTCTCTCTAACTAAACAAAGAATAACATCTCTGTTTAAAGTTTACAGAAGTTGTTCGTGGACCAGATGCAGCAGTAGAGGTTATCATAAGGTCGATTAAAAATCTTTCTTGATTTCCTTGAAGGTTCATGCAGTACGATAACCCTGATACTCTATTAAACTTTTAGAGCTCATAACTTCTTCCTCATTTCGTAATGTCTGTTGAAATTAACCTGCATAAAGTCGTTTGAAACTTCTACCATTATTAGGTTGACTTGAGAAAGCCAGCTTATTGAAATGCTATTTAAACATAGTTATTATTGTTCTGACACTACATTTTCTGACTCTAACTACTCCTAGAACTTTCAAGCTAAAACCACCAAACTCAGCTCAGACCTTCAGACTATTCTGACTTAGTGTGCTTTATCTTTTCTAAATGATCCAACTTATGGTTTTCATAAAAATGAAGATCAAAAATCATAAAAATCCCATAGACTTACATTGACGAAATGTTCACATGAGCCAAGACTATTCAAACTCTATCTATCTATCTATCTATCTATCTATCATCTAATAGACTGCATTGCCTTCAAACTACTTCAAACTGAAAATCTTCAAACTTCAAGTTTTTAAAACATTTTCAAACTTTCTGATCTGGCTTTCTCAAGCCAACTTCAAAGTTTGTCTTGACACACTTTTTTTTTTATCTAGTTGAATATGAACTCGTGTCCACCCACTATCAGACAAACTCTTTCCCCGCCATTGACAGCATCTTCTGTGTTTTCACTGTTATACAGTAGGAGGCGCTATTACACATCTTCGGAAAGAGTACAGAATCTCTGGATCAAAACACAGTGAAGAAGAAGCACAAAATAATCAAATATTATAATAATCAAACATTAAACAGCATATAAATCAAAACTGCCTAATGTTATCGAAACAAACAAAAACTAGGAAGTGATAGATTTATAGATGATTGTAGATGATTTATAGATGATTTAATTTTGTTATTATTTTTTAAAGTCTGCTGAACCAAAAAATGTAAGATATGGGTATTTTTAATTCTTTGAAGAGAATCGACTCAAAAGAGTGAATCATTGGTGAATGGCTCAAGTAAAATGAGGCAGTGCTCTTGAAATAAACTACTAACTTCTTAACATTTATTGTATTAAAGTAACGAAAGAAACCTTGCCCAGTGTAATGAAGTAAAAAAGTAACTACAAATGTACTCAAGTTAGTGTAAAAGCGTAACCAAGCACCGCCCATAAGGCCATCTGATTGACATGTAAAGCAAACAATCACAGTACATTTTGTTCGGTTGAAGTTGATGTCTCTAAATTAATAAACCGGCCTGCAGCCGATAAATCATTCATTCAGGAACATTGTCTTCAGTCGTCAAGAGTCAAGAATCCAGCATTTAGTTGATCATGATAAGCGCTCGTTGTCACAGTTGTAAACACAGCGGCTTTCTTCTTCAAACAGAGGGTTTGGCGTCATAACGGCTTTGATCCCAGTCACACCGTTAAAGAATGTGACACACGTCTCAAGGAAATCATGTGGAATTCAACCAATCAGATGGCGACCTCCAGACTCGTGAAGTGTTTTGCATTTCGTGTGTTTTCTCATTTTATGCATCAGACATTCAGCCAATGGTCTGAGGATAAAACTAATGTAAAAGAACCCACCTTCAGAGCTGGGGAGTAACTGATTACATGTAATCTGGATTATGTAATCAGATTCCAAAAAATAAGTACTTGAAATTAGATTATATTACATTTTAAAATACTGGTAATCAGACTACAGTTACTTTTTTATTGATTATACATATTAACAAAATATAATTAAATTATTCTGAATTTGATTCGCCATAATTTTTATTTTTCATCTTATACATTTTCCTTTCTAAAATAATCTACCGCTTATATACATTCAGAAAGTCTTCAAGTATCTGGAAATTCACATTTGTTTCACATTCACAAATGTTTAATGCTCTTCATGTTGTTAATAACAAATGGAATTTATTTTCTTTCTCTTTGTATTTTTATATCAATATGGTACGAGATTGTTTTTTGAACATTAAAGCATGTCAACATTCTGTTACACCAAATACACCAAATAATTATCTTTAAAATAGCATCATATGACCCCTTTAAATCAACGTGATAAACGAGTTAGGTCAAAAGTAATCCAAAATGAGTCTGATTATATTACCTAAAATGTATAATGGATTACATTACTGACTACAAAATGTGTCTTGTAATTTGAAATCGGTAGCAAACTACAATTTGCAAGTACTCTACCCACCACTGCTCACCTCTAAATCTACTCCTAAAAGTACCCACCTCTGGCTGTAAGGCATATCATGATAAACCTTATCAAATATATCTCTCAGCTCACATATGGCCTGCTGTATTTGAGAAATTTGTTAAATAACAACTCCAAGAAAGAGAAAAGATGAGAATATTGCTTGTAGGTAGAGTGTCATTCCACATTTATCATCGAGAGCTTCCTTTGGCCCAGTCTTGTTCGGCTCGGCTTGGCCTGGTCCAGATGATTGTATACAATATGGCAAGATGAGAACAAACTCGGCTGCAACAGGAGAATGAATGGAAAAAGAGCTCTGGCCGGGATTCGCCACAGGGCACAGAAAGGGCACAGCTGCGGGATAATTCATAATCTCATCTAAAACTAATTTACATACATCATTCAGTCCGCTTACACAAACCCAACACCACAAGTTAATTTCCCCAGTGTCCCAAAGCGTTATTATGTTTTAATTGCTTGGCTATATTTTTGCATGAGACTAGCTTTCGCCGCTAGTGCAAATACACGAACCCAACGGGGTCAAGGATTAAACACAACCTTGCGAATTACATACACATCGGGTCGATAATGTGAGCGTAATACATATTAGATATTACATCCTTTTGTTCTTCGTATATATTGCCGTCCCTCAGGGCTTTGACTCGTCGATTCGGTATGTTAGTTATCTGTGAACAAACTTGTGGTTTCCATGCTTGTAAAGTCGATTCACAAGAGAGTAACGGTTTAATCTGCGTCTGCGTTGTCGTTTTTTTCTCTCTCACAGCTGCGGGATTCATATAGACCGATGTTTTCTTTATCTCTCTCTCTCTCTCTCTCTCTCCCTCTCTCCCTCTGTTTCTTGATTGTGCTCCATGTGGAGTTATAATTCATAACGATATTCTTATCTTATTGGATTGTTTGCATGGGTAAATATTTATCAGCGGTTGATCTAACGCAGTGTAATGACGTGTTGATGGAGTCATTTATTATTCAATCAGACAGAGGGAGTCGCGTGATTAGCTGTGTGTCACCGCTCCGCTCGTCTGCTCACACACGCCGTTTGGAGGCGGGCGGGCTACATTTGCATAAAAATAGATGGGGAGACCCTAAAGTGAGGCGCTATTTGCTGTCTAGTTGCAGAGATCGATTTAATGAAGAGTTTATTGAGACGGAAATAACTCACTCTGATGGTTCTTACGTTAAAGGAGTAAACAGCGACGTACACGACTGTCGAGCTCGTGTTCCTCTGCTGTTTCTCGTTCTTGTGTTGGGTTTAAGTTTCCGGGTCAAACTATCTATATGTAAAATGCAGCATTAACCTGTAGTTCAGATGTGCTTGTCTTGTATTTTTGGGTGTTTACAACAATAGTTCAGTAAAAAATTGAAGATTCTGGCAGGGTTTACTTATGCTCATGTTTGTTTTAAACTCCATTCCATATAATGGAATATAAACGGTGACTGTAGCTTCCAATCTCTAAAACTGAAAAACAACAACAACAAAAAATAAAAGTGGTGACTTGTGCACTGTATTTCAAGTCTTTCCATTCAAAACTATTTAGTCAGATGGTTTTTTTTTTCTTTTCAGCAATGATGATCAAAAATGACAGTAAAGACTTTTAAATTGTTACAAATATTTCTATTTCAAATAAATGCTCTTCTAAGGTTTCTACAAAAATATCGTGCAGCACAACTGTTTTCAGCATTGATAATAATCAGAAATGTTTGTTGAGCAGCAAATCAGCATATTAGAATGATTTCTGAAGATCATGTGACACTGAAGACTGGAGTAATGAAACACTCAGGCCTACATCACAGGAAGAAATTATATTTGAACAGATATTACAATAGAAACAGCTATTTTAAATTGTAAAAAAATAATCAAAAAATAAACAAAATTGTAAAAAAAATAAATGCTGCCTTGAAAGAGACTTCTTTTAAAAACATTTTAAAAAATCTTATTGACCCCAAACTTTTGAACGGTAGTGTGTAAGTCATACTATGTCATACATTTGTACTAATTTGAGATATAATTACTATTATTGTTATTATTATTATTATTGGGATAACTATTCCTTTAACTCTTTCCCCACCAGCATTTTTGAAAAAAACTTGCCAGCCACCGCCAGCATTTTTGTTCATTTTTACAAAAATGTCATGGCCTCCAGAATATTTTGTTGTATGAATATCTGAACATGCAATACATCAACATAAAGAACAGAGCTTGTACTTTTAAACAAAAATTTCTGTTTTATTCTGGCTTCAAGCATTCTTTTTTATTTTATAGGTAATGTAGGTAATGTAGGTAAGTTTAATAAAAAAAGCAGCATTTTGATCAAAAAGCTGATAAAATCACGTATTTATCAAAGACTACATCTGGATCATATTCAGTTTGTTGATCAAAGCATAGATGCAGTGGATCGCTTCCATCAACACCAAAGCTTCACAGTCCTTCACCGCTTCCTTGATCGATTTTCATTGATATGCTGTTTATTGTTGATGATCGCATTATTTTTCATATGCATCTGCTTACATATGAGATCGCTCGTTTCTGCGTCTTCCTAGTCTGTGTTTTTGATCGGGAGATTGTGGACTCATTCAGGAGATGCGTAATAGTGCCCCCGAGCGTATAACAGTGAAGACACGGAAACCTGGAAAAATCTGTGTTTGGCGGGGAAAGAGTTAATGAAATCACCTCATTCTATGCATTCAGAATGATTGTTTCTAATATACATAAGTTACTTATGAACCACTCCATCATATATATCATAACTAGATCTGTTATATATTTATTTATTTGACTTATAGGTTTTTTAGTGTTCCTTTTAGCCATATCTTGCAGGTCTGATGGACTGCTGTTTTTGTCCTCCATGTGGCACACTTATGAAAACAGATCCCGCTTTCTGCCTCTAATACATTTCACTGCTTCTTCCCCAAGGCTTTGCGATTATGGAAATGGCAGATAACGTGAATTAACCTTGTTTCCAACTGTACTAGTACAATTAGCCAACGATAAAGCAAGGCGACCTTTTGACCTCTGCATGTGCTCTGCTTTTAACAATCCCAGTACTTAGGATGAGCCTGTTCAGTAATTGACAATGAGATACATCCTTACTGAGACGTGTGTGTGTGTGTGCTGTTCTCTCCCCTCAGGGCCCAGCATTTGTTCAGACAGGCTATGCGTTCTCCACTCATCCTGTTCCATGTGGTTCCTGCGGTGAAGAAAGCCCAGTACGAGCTGCTGTCTCAGAACGAACTGGGTCTTCAGGCTGCTTCGGGCCCCGGGGACAGGGCCAGTCTGGTGGGAGGAGGTGTCGACTACAGCCCGCGGAGAATGTCCAAAGCCGAATCGACCCTGGGCTATCCCACGTTACCGCACATAGCAAACACATCAAACAAGACCCCACCGGGCCCCAACCAGCCCTCCAGACCCACCAGTGCCGCCTCCTCTGTGGGCTACTCTAAAAAGATCGGCCGCAAGTTCAACGTCCAGTTGAGGAAAGGTACGGTTACTCAAGTCTCATCATACTGATTCACAGCGCTTCACGGTAACCTGACCTTTCATGTGAGTACAGTTACCTAGTTAATTGAAATAGCCCACTTTGTCAGATTTGGTAGAGCGCTGATGGGTCGGCCCAGATGTGATTTGTAGACTTTTTCAAATCTGCAGTGTTTTGCAGAATTAATTTCATTGTGGGAAAATGTGTCTTATTGCTACTGTAGCTGAAAGCGACATTTATTTAATTATATATATATATATATATATATATACACACGAGACGTCTTGTTGCCCTTGCAATAAAAAATAGCGTACGCTATGCATTTATTTATTTATTTGTTTGTTTTCCTCTGAAGTTGCCTGTATTTTCTGCTGTTTTAATAGCTGATGATATCTGTGCGAACGGCGGTGTATCTTTTCCACTGTAGCGACTAACATTGTGTAACTAATGCAGTTAGTACTTCAAAGGACTCGATCTGCTATTGTCAGGAAGTGCGGATGCAGCTTCCTCTCAGACTCACGTACAGCTCCAAATCCCATTCGCTCTGCACGGCAGCTGCATCTCAGCATTTCACACCACGGGACAACTGGAAATGTCTATCAGAGATACCACAAACACACCCAAACAGACACAAACGCACGCATGTTTATGCATAAACCAAGACGTCTGAGGAATATCTGTTAGTGTTTATGCAGCAGCGCCTCTGATCTCCATTAGTGGCGGCTTTTGAGAAGAAAATGCTAGAACGTCAAGCCATGAAACTTTCTGTTTCTCTGATGCTGTTTTCCCTCCCCTCTTTGTCACCATGTCGTAATCACACGCTCCGGCGTGTTTAAATGAAAGAGCAAAAAGAAGTTTCTCTGTCAGTGGGCTTGTCTCATTGGCATCTATTAGGTTGACTCAGCAGGAGAGGGAGCGGTAAAGACACAGTTAAATCCTGACAACAAATGGGCCGGGCTTCAGCGCGGTGTGAAATATGGAGTGGGTTGGGCAGGGCAGGCGTACGCCACGCATTAACGTAAACTACGCCAGAGCGCGTACACACCTCACGCATCGGAAGCCGTGCACGTGCTCAAAGCAGTTGGACATAGTGGTGAATTAGAGCTAAAAAATTATATAAATACTGTTCGGTTTCTGGCACAAACCGATCGTTTCATGTGTTAGGACATCAATGTGTCGTCAGGAGCCGCAGGGTTTAATTTGGATTTGTCTGTGCATGTTTTTTTTTACACTCATAGACTTTGTTACCATTGCCATGCATTATAAGACTGATAGACTGCAACGGTTGGACTTAAAAATCATCAAATGTGTTCTACTGAAGAAACAAAGTCACCTACATCTTGGATGCCTTGGGTGTAAGCAGATAAACATCAAATTTTCATTTTTGGGTGAACTATCCCTTTAAGTATTCAGATTACTTTTTTTTTCAAGTAACTAGTAAAGTAACACATTACTTTTTAATTTACAAGAAAATATTGGAGTTACTAATTTTATTTATTTATTTATTATCCATTACCAAAAAATATTTTAAAAAGTTTTAGGTTTAGTTTTAATAGTTAACAGTAACAACACTGCTTACCACGCATAATTTGCATTAGCATGTATCTAGCTAAATTTGTTACTTTAAGATTCCTTATTTCAATTTTATGTCCAGGCATTTAAAAACTGCTATGAAAGCATTGGCCTCACAATCTGTGTCGCTTTTATACACTAAAGTTGTTGAAAATAAATTGTCACAAACTCCTCTATAGTTCAAGGGGTTGTGGGTAATATTAACTAGAAAAGCTTGCATAATATGCAGAACTCCACCTGATACTACAATATACAATAATATCCACCTTATAATGCAATATTTGTATTATATATATATATATATACAGTATATACTACACACACACAAACACACACACACACACATATATATATATATGATTCAGGACACAGTAATTCTAATCTTGTTTACTAGGGTGTAGGGTGGTCAGTATGTAAATTGGGACACAGTCCTGACTAGCAGCACTCTCTGGGAAACACTGGTGTAGGAGCCCTGAATCCAAACACGAACGCCACTCTTCACTATCAGTCCATCTTCATCTTCTCTCCCTGTGATTCGCAGAGATAGAGGGAGGGAGACAGGAAATGAACAAGCGCAGGGTGAATCGCCCGCTGGCGTCTGGCTGTGATGCAGCAGATGTTGAGCGCTGCGGTTCTGGCATGCGTGCTGGACTGAGCTGAGCTTGTGTTACAGGCTAAATACAGCAGATCTGTGGGAGCCTTCAGCGTTTACCAGTACAAACACCGAAGGCTTGCTCTCTGCCCGGGACTTCACCTGGAAGCTGATGCACTCTCTCGTTTCGTCCCGTTTGCAGTGAGGTTATTGACCCTCGTCGAGCCTGTTTAATCTGTCAGAGCTCTCTCAGATTGGCTTCAACACGTCTGTGCCAGCTGAGAGATTTATTTGCTCTGGGCACTTTACCCACTTTACCCTTCTAGATTTATGAAAAACAGTGTTGTCTTTATATCAAATTCAAGTTTTATTCAGTGACAGGTGCACTGCTGAAATAAAATAATGCATCTAATGCTGTTTATACTCAAGGTTCATTCTGCTCAAGCGACTGTAGCGGTGAATAGCTCACATTTAGTGTTTTTATAGGCTTTTTTAAAACACATCAGTAAAAATGTAATGTAAAATCATATTTTATGCCTCCTACAACTCTCGTTTTTTCTGTTTTAAGGTTTATCCCCAGCTTTTTCCAACTCTTTTCTTGTTGAATTTAAATGCTTGATGTTGTGTTCCTTGGTTATATGGTAACTCCATTACCATATTAACTACCTTTTATTAATATTTTTTATAATAATGATTTATTATATACAGCCATCATAAAGACATTCTTTCTGTAAGTGAACACTGCAAGGACACATACATGTCTCCATTTGTCTTTTAATAATAATTATAATTATAATATTTATTTATGTATATTTATTTATTTATTTATGTATGTTGGTTGGTTGGTCAAACAGGGATGATTAAAAAAAAATTCTCAGGAAAAAGTTATTTTGTCCCATTTTTACAGTGTTTTGATAATTTAATGGATAATAAGGCAAATATGATTTTTTTTTCCTGCTATGTGGATATGGGAGTTTTCTGTTCTCTCACTGGAGCTTCACTCATTTAAAGAGTCTTCCTTCTCTTTCCATTAGTCCATTTGTCTTTTTTTGTTATGATAATCTTAAAATAGTACTTTAAGAGGTCTAAGACCACACCGTCCTCTCTCATTTGTCTTTTCCTCCTGCTTTCTCTCTCAAGCCCTCATAAATTAATGCATTACGGAGAACGTTTTCCTAATTTCTTCCTCAAGCTGTAATTTTCTGTACTGCCTTACATTGCTTGATTTTTTTAAGCTTTAAGACTTTGGCACAGTCACATAGACAGCATTTTTTATTATCTTTCTCTCACATAATCCAAAAAAAAAAAACTCTCAACAACAGAAAAAACCCTGAAAGTAGACCGTGCCACATACGTGATTAATTAGCGCGGGGCTATTAGTGTTCCATCCCTGTAATTACTTGATTGTAAGCCGTTAACAGCTGAATGTCCTAATGGCCGAAAGTTTGATTGTAGTAATTATCCTGTAGGGGGCATCAGGTGGGGTTTTGATAGCCTCACAGGCCTGTTATTGACTCTGGCTTCACTTCTGCCGGCTGTGGCCGTACGTCTTGGAGCAGTTAGCCCAGCACCATAACAAACATAAACCATTTAGAGAACAGCACAGCTACTGACCCCAGACCAGCAACACCGGCTCATGCTGTGTTCTTTGGAACATCGGAGTTTCAATACAAGTTAAGCTCAATCAAGGGCATTTGTGGCATAATGTTCATTATCTATATATAATAGATATATAGTCTATATTATATATAATGTATCATTATTCTGAGAAACGCTGTAGTGGAAGTGGATCGGACCGAGCATCAGAACACACTTCTAGCCAATCACCAGTAAGGGGCGTGTCCACTCATGATTGGGGAGTTGCCTGTGCTGCATAGCATGTTTGTGAATTTGGGGGCGGAGCTATTAAGATAGAGGTGTGATCCTTTTGGGTAGGGGCGTGTATGTTTTGGTGATTTCAAATATAAACATATAGTTTCTCAAAAATCACTTACTGCACCTTTAATGTTTGCAAATTGGCCCCATTCACTTCTCTTGTGAAGATTCGATCAGATTAGTAACATTTTAGTGAAATTTCATGGGCAAATGCCCAGTAATGATTAATAATGTACTGATGTATGAAGAGAAGTCACGGAAATCACCAAGCAGCTTTCTGTTAGTCAACACAGCCAACTTTAACCCGTTGCTAAATCCACGTTTTAAAATCTTTCACCCTCATGTGAAGTTCCAGATTTGCACTGATTTCTATTGAAATGAATGGATTTTGCCTGTGAAAATTCGCAGAATAATGTTAAGTGTGACCGTATTCTGTCCCTCACTTTTTGACTCCCTTTTTTTATTTGTGTTATGATGCCACAAGTGTTGTTTTATTGAGCATAACTTGCTTTGATGCTAGAATATTGTGTTTAACCTTTTGAAAAATTCCCTTTTTGTGCACAAACCATGAACAAGACATATCCCAGATATGATATAAGTGAACACAGACAGTCCTGAAGGCTACAAATGTGTCTCCAGATAAAAATACCATTCACTTCTCTTGTGAAGATTCGATCAGATTAGTAACATTTTAGTGAAATTTCATGGGCAAATGCCCAGTAATGATTAATAATGTACTGATGTATGAAGAGAAGTCACGGAAATCACCAAGCAGCTTTCTGTTAGTCAACACAGCCAACTTTAACCCGTTGCTAAATCCACGTTTTAAAATCTTTCACCCTCATGTGAAGTTCCAGATTTGCACCGATTTCTATTGAAATGAATGGATTTTGCCTGTGAAAATTCAAAAAAGAATAATAATAATAAAAAAACTGAAACTGAAATAACATGAAAATAACAAAAGTACATAGCAAAATTACGAAAACTTAAACAAAAATGAAAATAAAAACTGAAAATATATCAGGGTTTTTTTTTTTTGGATTATGTGAGAGAAAGATAATAAAAAATGCTGTCTATGTGACTGTGCCAAAGTCTTAAAGCTTAAAAAAATCAAGCAATGTAAGGCAGTACAGAAAATTACAGCTTGAGGAAGAAATTAGGAAAATGTTCTTCGCAATGCATTAATTTATGAGGGCTTGAGAGAGAAAGCAGGAGGAAAAGACAAATGAGAGAGGACGGTGTGGTCTTAGACCTCTTAAAGTTAAATAAATTGAAATATATAAAACAAACAAACAATAAATAAATAAAAAATATGTGCTGCAAAAAGTGACATTTTACAACCCACACTAAACTTAAAAATGTGAAATGACATTCCCAGACGGTCATTGTTTGATCTATAGCCAGACTCTTTAGTTCATTTACACATGTATTGTTTGTTATTTTTGTGTTGTAGGTCCGGAGGGCTTGGGTTTTAGCATCACCTCCAGAGACGTCCCGATTGGCACTTCCGCCCCCATATATGTGAAGAACATCCTCCCGCGTGGAGCCGCCATCCAGGACGGCCGTCTGAAAGCTGGAGACCGGCTGCTCGAGGTGAGAAAACCTGGAAGCGGTTGAGAGCGACGAGTGACATCACACGGCCCTCACTTCCTCTTCCTTTTCACAGCTTCCTGAACTTTCAGCACCATATACAGCTTTTCTCATGCTTTTCTTATTTTAAAATCCCAACAAAGTCCATTCTTATTTTAAAATCCCAACAATAGTCCATTCTGCTTGGTCTATCGGAGGCAAGATGTCCATTGTTTTCCTCTCTCCCTTGTGAGAAGCACTTTCCTTTTTAGTTTGGGAGAGTAAATAACCTCACTAAAAGAGAATGGACAAAAAGAAGTTTAGCTGATGGCTGATTTACAGTGACAGCCAATCAACAATGGCTATTTCATTTAGAAATGGAGCAGGACACCTGCAGGCTCTCATGCCAGATGCTACTGCGGAGCCAGAACGTCATCCATTTGGCTTAACAAACCCTGATTCATCGCTTTAATGGAGTCGAGGCCTTTCAGAGTGCCTTTATGTTGCCATAGAAATATCAGGACAGTACTTCCTGTTGTCATGGTCACAATAATGTGTCTGCAGTTAATTGTAATGCTTGATTGGATGTAATTACATGGAATATAATTCAGGTTTTATTTGTTGCTTTATTAAACACTCAAATGTCTCACATCAGCATCCTGTAACGTCAAATTTGACAGCAGCGCCACTTTTGCACAGGTCAAGCTTTTTAATATGATGCTCAAACCTGTTTAAAGGGGTCATATAATGCTACATGCACTTTTACAAGTTGTTTGAACTGAAATGTGTGTTGGCAGTGTGTACACAACCACCCTAAAATGATAAAAATCCACCCAGTGGTTTTTTGTTAATCTACTAAAATCTTTACCCCTTTCTCAAATCGAGCCGATCTCAGATGCCTGTCTGTGTGACGTTTTTTTTAACGAATCTTTGCAAATCGCCTTTCCTATTAATGTGCTAATTAGCAAGTTTCACGATGAATGAGGCTAAAATAAACAGTTTCTCTGAGAGCAGCTTGGAAGAGAGGGGCGGGGCCAGCAGAGCTCATTAACATTTAAAGGAAAATGCTACAAATCTGCATGCTCTGAAAATAGTTTTTTTTGACAGGGTAAAAAAAGGTGTTTTTTACACTACCATTGAGAATTTTTAACCAAACTATGTTACAGACTTTTCATTAAGACCCTAAAGAATCATACTGACTTGTGGAAAATGGGCATCCTATGACCCCTTTAACCAGTGATTAAGTGTGTAATTATTAATACTATATGTAGTATTTCTGAATTCGGAATATTATGTATTATATGTAAGTTAATTTTAGCTAAAAATTATTTTAAGACTTGTTCACATTGTTGAAAAAAGCTGAAATAAAACAAATTATAAATACTGGATGAAAAACATAATATAGTTAACATAGCAACTAAATATTATAGTTTTTATTTATATTTTGAATTTGTTTTTATTTTTATATTTTATGTTTTCTTTCTAATTTCAGTAATTTTTTTAGCAATTTTGTTGTTTTTGTCATTTTTATTAGTTTTTGTTTTTTTTAAATATGTCTATATAGTTTTTATTAATTTTTTTATTTCAATTTTGCTTTGTTTAATTTTAGTAGATCGAGTTAATATTGCCTTGGCAACTAGCTGAAATTTTTTTTTTTATTTTATTTAAAGTTTAATTTATTTCAAGTAATGCTTTTTTATGGTTTTAATTAATTAATTTAGTTTTAGTTAACTATAATAACTTTGCAAGTAATTTATATAAATTAGCTGAAATTTCTAGAACTAAAACTGAATTAAAAATAAATTGAATCTAAAATACATTAAACAAATAATAAAAATGACAAAAGCAAATAACACAGTTACTAAAACCTAATCTAAAATGAAAACTGAAAATAATAAAAAAGCTAAATAATAATGCTATAATGTTATGAACATAGTACTAAAATAACATTTATAAATAAATATGTGTGTGTGTGTGCATTCTTATTATTTATTCTTTTATATAATATAAAAATGTTTTAAAAATGTGTGTTTAGTGCATGTGGTTTACAAAATGAAAAATATACATTGACGAAAACTGATTTGCTTCACTGTTAAGACAAAGGAGCAGCATTTTGCTGTCAGATCCTCATTTTTCTGATGATTTCTGTTTGTGTGGGTGTAGGTTAATGGAGTGGATCTGAATGGTAAGACTCAGGAGGAGGTTGTGGCTCTGTTGCGCTCGACTCCCATGGGAGGCACTGTAGGTCTTCTCATCGTCAGACAAGAGGACACTTTCCTGCCCCGCGAAGTGGTGAGTCACACGCTCACACTCCCACACACCTAAATGTGCAACCATCTTAAAATGGCTTAACAATAGCCATAAATAGTCTTCTTGATATCACACAGAGTTCATATAGCACCATGGAATGGCCTCTTCAACCCTTTCCCTGCCTCTGGCCTATTTAGGTCACATGTGTGCCATAGAGGCAGCTGCCACTTGCCTTAACTCGTTTTGAAGTCATTATTATTTCCATAAAAGATAATTCAGGAGTGCAGATGAACTCCAGGCTGCCTTGGCATTTGTATGCAGATTTTTTTTTTTCTTGGTCGACATTCCGTAAAGATGCTTCTGTATTCAGCCAGTGCTGAAGGTTCCCATTGGCTGTCTCAGTGATCTGTTGCTTACAGCATCAGTAAAATTCCTCCTTTGCACTCAGCAGTGTTGATGACAGGAAGTCTAAATCCTGATATATGAATGCTTCTAGCTATGCAAGCTTGATTTGTTGCAAAATGCGTCAGAAGTCATATTATGCACCACAAGCACGCATTGCATTCATACGCTGACCGTTTTGAGTGCTAACGGTTTTCTTCTACAGTCAGTTGTAGCTCTTTTAGGTCAATTGCTGTTTGGCGGAGACAGTTTGAAGAGAATAAAGCTGAGCAAGATAGTCCAAGTTAGTTACTGTCTACATGTTTATAGCTAGTTAAAGCTAAATTGTTAGCCAATAGTTACCTGAATTTGAAGGTAGCTATGTCTCCTATCAAAATTGCAATACAGACCCAAACAATGTTGTTTGCTTTCAGCTTGACTCTGCCAACACAGGCTAATTGCAAAAACATGCCTCTACCTACATTTTTGCAAAATTCCAAAAACTAGGCCAACATACAATTCACTGCCGTTTCCAGCTGAAATGAACACTATAGGCACTAAAACACCAACAACTTTTATTATTTTAAAAGTTTTGATGTTTGCATCACATAACCAGCTCCATATGTATGGCTTTTCTGATGTAGTAAACTTGCTCGGTAGCGCACCCGGTACAGCATTGCTCTTACGAGTTCCATAAAACATGAATCACGATAGGTCTTTAAGAGTCTTAAAGACTTGTAGACACAAGCTAAAATGTCACTGTTGCTTCAGCAAATGCATTTTTATCTCACATTTGCTTTTGTTAACACTATTGCTTAGGTTTAGTGTAGGTGCTATGTTCTAGCATCACTCACAGGACATTTCATTTCCGAAATGCCTCGATGGATACAAGTACCAACGTAATAAAACCTTGCCGAATTCATGTTTTTCTGTTTTAGATAAAATTTAGCATGCTTTTAGACTTTCCACTTGGAAAGTGTCACAAAGCGTGCAAGAAGCAACATCGTTTTTTTCCAGAGAAGTCACCACAGGACTGGGTTGGACTATGTCTTCATCAACCAATGGCAGAGTGTTTGGGAATCTGCTTTTTTTTTCTCTCTCTCTTAAAAGGATTCAAAATACCATAGAGTACACACCCAAACCTATCGAAGAGGCCAGCATGTTTTGATGTGTGCCATCTTCATAGAGGCTTGAAAAACACGTCCCCGGAAGAAAGTTCAAACGCGGGCTGATTGATTTTGGCCTTATTTAAGCTTGAGGTGATTGAGAGCGGGTGAAGATGAGGTTTGACTTCCTTTCTCTGGCTCCAGCAAGATTTGATTAAAGACACCATCAATGAAGACACAGTTTCACCAACTCTCCCGCTCCACCTCGTTTCTCATCAACTCCCCCTTAAAATGTGGAGTTTAAGACATCAGAACGAAAGGGGTGGGAAGAGAGAAAGCGAGGGAAGAGATAAACTGTTGGACGCTTCATTACTCTTATTGTCACATTAACATTCAGGAGGCTTCGGCTTTTCAATGCACCCCGTACAGGCATTAAAGGATCTCAATAATCCATACAAGTATGTTCATAAAAATCAGATTACAAACGCATCACTCTACTGCTGACAGTTATTGCAAATAAAGTGGAGAGAGAGAGGACAGCGGAGGGTTATTGATGCTATTTTGTAGGTCTCCATGAGAGAGAGCGAGCATGGTGGTTTAATATGATGCTATGGGGAACCTTGTCATATGAGCCAATCACAGTGCCAGACTATTAACGCATCATCAAGGAAGTTCTAAATCAAAAGACTGACACACTCTGCTACAGTGACAGGTTACAGTCTAATAAATCAACACAGCCGAGTACTTAGTCTATGCTTTATGCTATTCGAAGACACAACGCAATTAACCTCAAATTATTATAATGACATCAAGAGAGAAAGTAACAGATCGGAGAAAGAACAGAACCGCTAATGTGCTGAGGGATCTTATTTATTTATTTTCATTTATCTGCACGCATACGATTAGCCTCTGAGGCGTTGAGGGAATTGCAGACATTTTATGAAAGCGTGAGCGTCAAATGCGGGCAGTGACTTATTGATAGGGGCGTCAGCTTTAACCTTTGCTCACAGCCGAAGTCTGGTCCTGAGGGAACCGCAGAAAAATGAGCTTTGATGCCCCCGGCTGGCCCTCGCCCTTTAGAGAAAAAGAGAATCGAGAGAAGGAGGCTGCACCACGGGCATGTTCGGTGAACTCCAAAGAAGCTGTTGTGCCGGAATCGATGAAGCGCTGTCCTTGGAGTGTTCTGGAGTGTGGCTGAGGGGCTGGTGTTAGTTGAGTGCAATTATAGGTCATGTGGTACTCAAAGTGCAGTGTGTCATGGTCAGTGTCATATACTCATGAGATTACTGCTCTTTAAACAGCTGATTTGTTGCTTGGTTTGCTACTCCTGACAGGTAGATTGAGACTCGCTGACAAATTTGACCCATTCTGGGTCAGTCTTAGTAAGTCCTTGCTGAACAGACTACAACCCTTCCTTTCCCACTGAATGTGACATACCTCGACTGATACCACGTTTTGCTTTCATCCGGTGGTGTCAGTGCGGTCATTTCGATACATCACTTAAATTGAAGTGTCCCCAACTAAGCAAGCCAAAAGGTGACAGTGGCAAGGAACCCACACTCCATCAGAAATGGAGAAAAAAACTTGGGAGAAGACGGGCTCAGATGCTCCTCTGGCTTAAAGGGGAACCAGTTCTCCTTACTCCTGGCTCAGATGGGGGACCAGTTCTCCTGTGGTCTTTGCTTAGGCCAAGGGAGAACTGGTCACCCATCTGAGTCTGGTTTCTTCTTACACCAATTATACTATTTTGATTTTGAGCTCCTAACCCAACCGCTACCCCTGATCCTTACATTTGTCAATATCAAACAAAGGATATAACATGCATATGCAACTATAGTCACAATTTATAAAAAAATGACAAACATTCCAAGTCTTCTGAAGCTAAATGATTAATTTGCATAAGGAACAGACCCAAAAGTGATCACCGCCTCCAGCCATAACGTTCAAATCATAAACACATTACAAACTGCCACATGAAAGAAGCGTTATGTTAGGGTTGATTGTTGTGTGCTTTGTGACTGATTGCATCATGTTAATGTTAAGATTTATCTTTTGAATGAGATGTGACTTTGTTAATGGAGCGGGAATATTTTCAGCGATTAACGCCTGAAGTTTCACTCTGTTCCTCACAAAAAGATATTGTATGGCTCCAGAGGACTTGGGATATAACACGGGCTGATTGTAATGCTTATACTGTTTTCTGGTCAGTTTTTGCCCTAAATACCTGTGACTGTACTTTTGTCTGACTGTTACGTGTTTTATATTGTTGAGAAATTGTTTAGGGAAGAGTTGTGGTTAGGTGCTCACTTTTACAAATGCATGCAAAGAATTAAGGGATCTGATGCACAAGGCAAACAAGTAAGGGAGTAACCTGCACATTGAAAAATTTTGCCCAGTGCGTTAAAAACTGACGCCAAGGGGTCCTGACCAAGAGTCAATATGTGACGAGTTGGGAGTGAGAACATGTTGGTAAATCTATCGTTAAGTTCATCTTTGGAAGTGGGCCATTGAAGAAGTCTGCAAACTTGTAAATAGGGCTTTGTTTTCTGCAGTTCAATAAAATCCTGTATACACAAATGCTCAGGATTTGTGTAAAGCTAATCAGATTGGATTTTGCAAGAGCTCCGTTATGTGTGCCGCATGCATAACATTGGCCTCAAACAGTCTGTTAGTGCTCTACGGCAGTGACGTCTGAGACTATGGAGCACCTTGCCATCTTAACATTTGCATCAGGTTTGTTTATTTCGGAAATTGAAAGATAGCCTTGAATATAAACCAGTCATTTGTGTTTCAGAACTGAAAAAAAGGATGTCAGAGGAGCAGTGGACAGTCAGTGCGATTGATGCAGAGGGTGAAGGATTAGGAGAAATGATGAAAGAGGGAGGATCTGGGAGGAGAGCGAGGGAGCACGACTCAGCGGGAGACGGATAGGCCAGAAGATGGAGAGAGAGGGAAAGAATGAGAGATGTGATAGGCATCTCAGGGAGCCATCAAAAACTCCACTGTGGAGAAAAGAAGGGAAAAAAGAGAACTGACAACAGCGGCAAGGGAGAAAACGTGTTTTGACAGACATCCTGCACTTGATGAAATCTTACCTTGCCACTTCGGTGAGACACACACTCACGAACACACTCCGAGGCCTGACAAACACCCTGCTGCTGAATTATTCATGTCAGAAAACACAATTATCCAGCACACTAATGTGGCCAGCGGCAGCGTGAGAGCATTAGAACAACACAACTCACACACATAAGCAATTCCATCGTGTACACAAAAAGCCCACCGTGTTCTTCTGCCGGCTGTCTGGTCTGCACTGACCGCAATTTATCGTTCCTTTCGATCTCCCAGTGTGCACTGCTGAGAACGCTCAGAAGTTACGCGTGTTTGCGACCACTGCTAAGCCAGAGTGATAAGCGGAGATTGTACATCACCTCCTTCCCTCCGCAAAGTAAATAACTCATTGTGAAGACTTCAGCCACGCCAGGCAGAAGGGAACAAAGGAACGAGAGTAAATAGGAATTACTTCCAAAGCTTTGGCTGGAGATGAGACTGTGTTGATTGATATTAGCATGTTAACTGGTAGCGACAAGGCGTCTTGAGTGGGGATGGACTCATGGGGATGCTTTGTTTTGCTTTGCTTTCATTTGTTTTGTTTTGCCTTTTGTTTTGTTTTGCTTAAATTTGCTTTGCTTTTGATTTTTGGGCTTTGCTTTGCTTTGCTTTGCTTTGCTTTGTTTCGCTTTGCATTTGCTTTTGTTTTTGCTTTCGCTTAGCTTTTGTTCTTTTGCTTTGTTTTGCTTTTGTTTTGCTTTGCTTTTGCTTTTGTTTATTGTTTTTTGCTTTCTGCTTTTCGCTTTTTGGGCTTTGCTTTTGCTTTGTTTAGCTTTGCTTTTTCTTTTTCTACATTGATCAATGTAGCCAATCACAGTTTTGAAAAAAATGTAGTTTTGCACATCCCTGCTAGATGGAACATGACTAATGGGGAGAAATGGAACAGAACGATTCTTGAGACATTTGAACCTTTTTTGTGAATTTGACAATGTCTTAATTCACTATGGCATTATTGTGCATAGATTGGCAATATAAAATGGTGCAAATGGTGCATCCATGGCTCACCCCAAATACTTAAGGTTGATTTATATGTACTTGAGCGCTCGAGCAGCCCAAATTACCAAAATGCACTGCAGTTGAGCCTTTAATGGCAGACTTGACAGATCAGAATGAAATCTCTGAGCAGTTTTGAGTAGGTTTGTTTGTACTCTTGAAACTGTTTCGTATGCATCATTTTCTGGCTCAACTTCCTTGAAAATAACCCTATGAATGATGATGAGCTTTTTCTATTCATGTTCAAATAATACGCCCATCTGTAGTCAATTGGAGCTCTCTCCAAGCTGGAGTTGATGCTCACGACTGTTGCCTTGTTCAAACATACAATAACTGCAACTCGTCAAAGCTCTTGGCTGCGCCTGTCCAATCCAAAATCTCCCAGAACGGTCCAGATGACAGGGTGTACGGGAAACTTGTTTCAGCTCGGCACAGAACAGTAATTAAACACTACATTAAATTCCTCTTCATGACCAGTTCAGACTTCTCATGGATCCATTAGAGGCTGAATCTGCCAAGCTAAGAGAATCTTAATTGCGCAATTAATTTGAACGCTGATGTCTACTGACAGTTGGATTTATGGTGTCTATTGAGGCCAGATCCAGACAAATGTGTGACAGGTTCTATTTTAATATGGCTGATGAGTTGGCTTGATATCCCGCTAGTGACGCCCGTTTCACCAGTCATCAGAAAATCTGTTGTTTTTTTTCTGAACTTGTTCAGAAAGATGCAAGTTATTGTTTTTGAGTTATTGTTGCTCATTTCCTGTTTTGTTCCAGTTTCTCTCACTTCACTTTGAAGAGCGTTTCTATTTTTAAATGTTCTTTGGAAGGATTCTGTGAATGTTAAATTGTTAGGAAACGACAACAGCAATCCAACTTTTGTTTTTCCCAAATGGTCGCAATTATTCACAGCAGATCATATCATCGTTTCTCAGAATCACTTTGTACGCTCACACTTGCACACTCGTCTTTTCTAGTGCCAACAGAAAGGTCAGGTTTCGACATTTATTTCCCCATGAAGCCATTTTTGCTTTAAATCTGTTCACTGGATGTGGGAAACTTTAGAAACTCAGAGGGGGAAGAAATCAAATCAGCATGTTACCTGAACACTGGAGACTAGACGTGAGTCGTTAAATTAGAGATTGCTGGATGTGTTGATGGGAATGGTTGAGAGAGCTCTTTTGTAAGCTCTGGGAAATAGGAAGCATGTTTGTTCGTGCTCAACAAGTGCCTCTGATTGCCCGAGAGCTGTAGCCATCATTCACAGGTAGCCTTAAAACACAGACAGCATTGGTGTGTTCACAGTGGCATACTACCTACTGTTTTTGAAAGGACGTAGCATGCAGTATACATATATCTGTATGTTTAGTTTGTTTTCAGAATTTGCAGTGTAAGGATCTGTTCACACAGGACATTTTTGTGTCCATCTACACAATTTTTTCATTGTTGGTCTGATTGTTTTGTTGCAAACCTAGGCAGAATTGTGGATATGACATACACTGCAAAAGCTTTCATTTAAAGCAATAGTTCTCTCTCTCTCTCTCTCTCTATCACACACACACACACACACACACACACACACACACAAACGCAAATAAAACAAACAAACAAACAAAAAATGCTGAAAATGTATTCACCCTCAGGTCATCCAAAATGTAGATGAGTTTGTTTCTTCATCAGATTTGGAGAAATGTAGCATTGCATCAGTGTCTCAGCAATGGATGCTCTGCAGTGAATGGGTGCCGTCAGAATGAGAGTCCAAACAGCTGATAAAAACATCACAATAATCCACAAGTAATTCACACCACTCCAGTCCATCAATTGAAGCCAAAAGCTGAAACAAATCCATCAAGACGTTTTTAACTTCAAGCCAAGCTCATTCTGACGGCACCCATTCACTGCAGAGGATCCATTGGTGAGCAAGTGATGGAATACTTCCTTTAAATGAAAGTTATTGCAGTGTATGTTATATCCACAGTTCTGCCCAGGTTTGTAATAATTGCCAGAGCTGTGATTTTAAACCTGACGGACCGTTTCGTAGATGGATGTGTTGATTGCAGACAGGTGTTGTTCTGCGCTGATTGCTGATGAGACGCCCCTGAAGCACAAATGACACTCTTATGTGAGTTTCGTGTGTCATATGATGTCCAGATCTGTTGTGTTACCAACCCATTTCCATAGCAACGGCCAGTGGAGGAAGTGAGCTTGGGCAGAAGGGGAATCCTGCTTGATTAAGATAATTAGCCTCTTTCTTATTTAATAGGTGTGTCTTTGTGGTTTTGGCCCAAATTACAGCCCGTTGGTTTCATCTGTCATAACCCTGACCACATCTCGTCAGTCTCCATACCACAGTCAGATCCTTAGGGAATTATTAAAAATACGACCAAACGTTCAATCAAAATGTCTGATGGCCACATTTCATTTGTGTTCGGTCTCTAAAAGTGTCTCTGATATAATTATCTTTTTCTCAAAGTTATATTATGCCTTTAAGCCATTGTCAGAGTCGCAGTGAGGTAATTCTCCTCAACTTCTGCTCACGAGGTGTCGACGCGAGACCTGCGGTCCTGTCGCTGTCCTTGCTGGCAGCTGTTAGCCAGAGTGTTTCATCTGAGATGTCGTGACGGCAAAATGGGCTCTGTACCATGGGATCTGAGCCGTTTCTGAGCCAAGATAGCTATCAGGATCTATTTGTAAGTTGGCAGTCTCTCTGGGTTTTTTAACGGCAAATGAATTATCACATTCACTAGGACCTTGGCTCTCTCACACCTGCCGAGAAAAAAGTAGTACTGTAAGACCCTTAAATCAGTACTGTTATTATTCATTCAAAAAAGAAAAAGAAAAGAATAGAAAAAAAAAAAGAAAAACTTTTGAAGTCTTTGAAAGTTCGGAACAAGTTTTGTATAATATCTGCATTTATTCAGAATGATTTAGGTTAGATACTTAGGTTTTGGATACATAAGAAACATAGTTAGGTTTGACACAAAAGTGACTCGTTATGTCATGAATTTGCACCAATATTCTTTTTTTTTCAGATGCTTTTTCAGGTTTTTAGAGCATAAATTATATTTCTTTCTTTCTTTCTTTCTTTCTTTCTTTGTTCAATTGATCAGTTTTGTTTGCTTGTTCTTTAGTTATTAGTAAGTTTGTTTGTTTGTTTGATTTATTGTTTTTACTACTTGTTTACTCTTTTGGTTTCTTTGTTCATTAATTTATGCTTTCCTTTGTTAGTCTTCTTTCTTTATTTTATAAGTTTTTAGTTTGATCTTTGTTAGTTTAATTTCTTTTTTCTTTTCTTTTTCTCTCACTTGTGTCTGTCTTTGTCCATTATGGTTATTTATTTATTTATTTATTTTCCTTAATTTATGCATTCCTTTGTAAGTCTTTTTTTCATTATACCAAAAGTTAGTTTTCTTTTCTTTTGTAAAATATATTTTTTGTTTTGCTAGTTTCTTTAATTTTTTTGTTTTCTCTCTCACTTTTGTCTGTCCTTTTTTTTCTTGTTTTTTTTTTCTACCTCTCTTCTTCCTCCTTTCTCCCTCAAAAAATTTTTTTTTCCATTTTTTTTTTGTCTGTTTTCGCTTGCTAGCTAATTAGGGGTGCATTACAATAAAAAGTTCTGCATGGAGCTGACTACAGCACTATAGTGAATTGACATACATTTAGGCATGCTTTAAAGTCTGAAACTACAAGCAGAATTCAAAACGGATTCATATGTCTTTAAAGTTTCTTACATAAATGCTGTTTTTAACAAAGCAGGTCAGAAAACCTCCAAAGCTGCAAAGGCGACATCCATTAACCGCTCATCCTAATCTCCTCTTCATCCAGAGCTCATATTTTTTTAGGATAGTCAAGCATGGAGAGTCACTCTCTCTTTTTAAGCACTACGCTTGGCATCCCTACTGTGAAAATGACCTCACCCGTCTCCATTAGCCGGACTGGCACACTTAAGTTCAATTGCTTGTTCGAACCCTTTTTACTCCCTTGAAATCATTCTTTTCCCCCACAGCTTGCAGATGAGAAGCCGTTCCCTTCACAAGCACTTTTATGGGCCGCATTAAAAACGTGTCAGTTTGCGCGGCTGCGAATTGGAAAAGCCAAGCACTTCCATAATTAAACCTAATGTCGCAAATTGCATTGGAAGACAATAGCGTTCTGCTAGCATTTTTTTCTTTTCGTTTCACAAAACAGTTTTGAGCTGCCGCCTGTTTTTGTTTAGCACTTTTTCTCTCAGCTGTGACAGCAATTAGCCTAGCTGTTCATATGGAGCGGCCGCTGTACAACGCTGATAAACAAGCTAGTTTAGAGCAGTTTTGGGACAGGCAGAGCTTGCTGAGAGCATGTGGTGTAGTCAAGCACAGTTAGGTCTCAACCGCGATGTCGTGCTTGTAGCAGATACGCGTTTATGTGTACAACAAAATGCTGGTAATGATCAAATATTGGCTCGTTATAAAACATAACATCCTCTGTAGGCATATTGTCAGCTTATTAAGTATAATCAAAATAAGATAAGCGCACTGAAGGCAGTGTTGTAGGGCTGATCGATGCATCGTATTTTAATCGTTGACATGATTTCTGCTGATCTTGATTTAATAAGCATAATCATCTACGATATTTGCCTGCTGGTTATTTATAATGAAAAAGATTTATTTTAATGTGGCATCTTGCATTGGTAACAAGCTTCCACAAGCTTTCTTGGTTGCGGTTGCCAGATTTCAAGAGCTCAAATCCCCCAATCAAGGCTTTTTTAATAAATCAGTACAGATTCTGATCAGTGGTTTACTTAATCTTCCCAACCTGGCAACCATGCACAGGCACTCTCTCTGCAATATGCAGCAGGGTTGCCAGGTCCCAGAAAAATCCCCGAAAACCCAGCCAAAAAGAATAAAAACTAGCCCAATCTTCTCCCTGCCTGATCACAGTCGACAGCTGCGGGATTCCCATAAACGGCCTTAAAATAAACATTTTGATTTTATGTATTGTATGCTTTGAATCTTATTTTGATTACTGTAACTAGAC
Organism: Sinocyclocheilus rhinocerous; assembly: GCF_001515625.1. NCBI lineage: Eukaryota > Metazoa > Chordata > Actinopteri > Cypriniformes > Cyprinidae > Sinocyclocheilus > Sinocyclocheilus rhinocerous. Next base: position 73,509 of record NW_015659932.1, on the reverse strand, counting down.
ATGCTTATTCAATTATTTAATCTGTATTTTATTCCTCTTCAGTTACTTACTTTTTATTTTGTTAATTTTAATTCTTCTTTTACTGTCTTTGATTTTAATTTTCAGGACTTTGCATGATATATTGTTTAAAATATAACCTGCAAATATAAATAACATTCTCACAATGATATACAGTAGCAGTAGCATCCATAAAAGCCCATTTGAGTCAATTTTTATAGCATTTTTCACAATATACACCAAAGCAGCTTTACAGAAAATCATGATGTTAAAGTTTATAATTTATTTATACCTTAAAGCAAGATTTGCTCAAATAACCGTTATCTTTCACATCGTCGATTACACTTTTGTTTTTGAACAATTCACTGCGACTAAATCTGTAAGCAAACCATGCGAGTTGACATTCTTTTTATTTGTGCTTATGTGAAAGTGCAATAATTCTGATCAAATGTAAAACAAAACAAATTAAAATGACAATAACCGTCTTTTTTTTGTTGTTGAGCAAAATAATCATGATCAACTGTTTAACCATTATCGTGCAGCCCTGCAATGTTGCTAACATTTCTCAGTTTCTTCTTTTGACCTTGTATTGGGAATTTGGTTGCTTGTAAAAATATGTATGAATGAGGTGTTTGACTTCACTTCTCCAGCTCTTCGAGTCACCTTGGCTTTAGGTGCTGAGCTGTGACAGTTCTTTCGCTCCTCGCTTCCTCTCGAAGCTTTGAATGTCTCATCTAATCTCCTTCTCTCTCTCTTTCTCGGGTCTTCAGGTCTAATTGTACCCGAAAGTCTTGAATGTGCATTAGTCAGAGGTGTTTAATATGCAGTCTTTATCAGAAGGTGGCGGGCCAAAGAAACAGTGGTGAGAAATTTCATGTTTCTATACTTATCATGCACAGGCCTTCTTTGCAATTACATACTTGACTGATTTCTTTTAGCCTCTTAAATTCATTTCCAGTGACCTTTATGTCGTTGCCCCGTTCGGGCGAGAACGTTTCAGCCATGCTACATGTTTCAAACCTCGGCAGCAGTTTGAAGCTAGAGAGCAAAATGTATATTTTTATTTCTCTGTTTTACTTTCTTCATCTATTCCCTCCCTCCATTACATTGTTTATTCTTTCTTAAGTTTGGTCATTATTTATTTATATATTTTTAAGCTTGATGTTGTTGTTTTGTTTGTTTTTCCTCTCATGTGTTTGTTTTTTTCTTGCATTCACTGATTTGTTTGTTCATTTCTTTTTGTTAGTTGTTTATTTGTCTGTTTTTCTTTTGTTTTTGGTTTGTTTGTTCAATAATCTTTTAGTTCTTTCTTTTTGTTTAAAGAGCAAAATTTATATATTAATTTCTTTCTTTAGCTTCTTTCATTTCTTCCTTCCCTCCAATATGTTGCTTATTCTTTCTTTAGTTTGTCTGTTAAATTGTTTGTTTATTCTTCTCCATTTTTGTACTTGCTTTGTATTTTGGTTGTCCTTCAGCTTGTTTGTTTTATCTTCACTGATTTCCTTTTGTTAGTTGTTTATTTTGAGGGTGTTTTTCCTTTGATTTTGGTTTCTATATTTGTCTGTTCATTGTTCTTTCTTTTTCTTTTGAAAGTGTGTTTATTTCATAAATGTATGATTTTTTTATAAATTTTTACTTTTGTTCTGATTCTTTAATTCGATTGTTCATAATTTTGTTTGTTTGTTTCTGTCTCTTTTGTCTGTCTGTATATCTTTATTTCTTAGGGAGCAAAATTAATACTTTCCCTTCCTTCTCTCTTCCCTCTACACTGTAAAAAAGTCCCGTAAAAAATGGTAAATGACTGGCAGCTATGGCTGCCAAACAAAAACCGTAGAATTAAAGTAAAATATCATAATTGAAACAAGGAAAAATCTGTAAAATAACATTTTTTTTCTGTAAAACCTTTAATGAAAATTTCTGTAAAATTATTGTTTTTGCACTTTATTTCAATTAAGATATTTTACCTTAATTTTACGGTTTTTGTTTGGCAGCCGTAGCTGCCAGTCATTTACCATTTGTTTTTACGGGACTTGTTTTTCTTTGTCCACTGATTTGTTTGTTCATTCCTTCTTTTTGTTAGTTTTTGTTTTTGAGGGTTTTTTTTTTTTTGGTTTCTTTTTATTTGTTTGTAAATCTATCCTCTCTTTTGAAAGTGTGTTTATTTAATAAAGTAGGTTATTTTTTTTATTTTGTTAGAACTTTTGTTTGTTCTTTCTTTCATTCATTCGTTAATAACTTTTTGTTTGTTTTTCCTTTGCTTTTCTTTCTTTCTTTCTTTCTTTCTTTCTTTCTGTATAATCTGTCTGTATGTCCCAGTGGAGTAGTGAGAGTGAATGCTAGACGTCTGCTTTTCTCTGTGTGTGTGTGTGTGTGTTCAGACGTTGTTTTATCTCTCATGGGCTCTTCTCTTCATTGTCTGTTCACTGACAGTATAATTCAAGCTCACTCTGGAAACAAAAGCATGTAATGAATGCACACCATCCATTCTGCTTATGAATGAATTAATTACTCCCGAGCACAATGGGCCAGGTTGAGCTGGATGCGCCTTTTATAAAGTCATGCACTTTTTTTCCTCTGTCAGTGTGTGAAAGAAATGTGCAGTGTTATGAAGGCTTGTGAACATGAACCTGCTGTTTGTAACACAATTTCAGACCTTCAAACAAACTATTGCATGTTATAAAAAATGTATAGTGACTTTGGGGTTAGAGACTTTAAGCAGTTTTTTTACAATACATCAGACGCATAGCTTGGGGATCCTTGGACCTCTGTGTGGCTGAGAGATTCAGTTTTTAAAGCGTACTAAAATTTGTTTATACAAGTCACATGTAAGTAAAACGGTCCTCCTATTGGTCAGAGTGCACTATATGTGATAAGTATGAACAATATATGAACTGCGATAAGTAATGCGCTCACCTGCTTTTTACATAACACATTTCTAATTTTGAATTGTGATACAGCTTGGTTCGTTGGTCCAATGGGTCAGATTACTTTCTCACCACAATTGAATGGCAAGAATTAGTTTTCAGTCAGGCCGAGTTCACCTCGTTCTGGAGATCTCTGACCGATTACTCTGGTGCGGATCCAGGCATGATTGCTGTGTTCATATATGCATATAAGCCAACCGAAGGGAGAAAACATGCCAGGTTCAGAAACAAACGCTCTAAAAGTAATATGAATTAAGTTTGCCTCACACATGTATGCTACTGACATAAATGATAACTCCATTCATGCAATTCATTCATGTGTATATTTTACGAACAGATTCATTTGTTCATTCATTAATTTGTTCATTAATTGTTTCTTTTTTTTGTTTTGATTGTTATTTTTATACTTTTTGTTAGTTTTATAAATATTTAATTGATTGGCATTTTGTTCTTTCTCTCTTCTGTTCATGTGTTTGTTCATTCACTTTTGTTTTTTTTAGCTTTTATTTGCTTTGTTTTTGTGCTTTTATGTGTTTTTTTTGTTTCACTTTTCTTTGCTTTTTTGCTTTGCTTTGCTTTTTTGTTTTGTTTCGCTTTTCTTTGCTTTTTTGTTTTGCTTTGCTTTTGCTTTTTTGTTTTGCTTTGCTTTGCTTATTTGCTTTGCTTTGCTTTTTTGTTTTGTTTCGCTTTTCTTTGCTTTTTTGTTTTGCTTTGCTTTGCTTATTTGCTTTGCTTTGCTTTTTTGTTTTGTTTCGCTTTTCTTTGCTTTTTTGTTTTGCTTTGCTTTTGCTTTTTTTGTTTTGTTTTGCTTTGCTTTGCTTTTTTGCTTTGCTTTTTCGTTTTGTTTAGCTTTTCTTTGCTTTTTTGTTTTGCTTTGCTTTGCTTTTTTTGTTTTGTTTTGTTTTGCTTTGCTTTTCTTTGCTTTTTTGTTTTGCTTTGCTTTGCTTTTTTGCTTTGCTTTTTCGTTTTGCTTAGCTTTTCTTTGCTTTTTTGTTTTGCTTTGCTTTGCTTTTTTAGTTTTGCTTTGCTTTGCTTTTGCTTTTTTTGTTTTGTTTTGTTTTGCTTTGCTTTGCTTTTTTAGTTTTGCTTTGCTTTGCTTTTGCTTTTTTTGTTTTGTTTTGTTTTGCTTTGCTTTGCTTTTTTAGTTTTGCTTTGCTTTGCTTTTGCTTTTTTTGTTTTGTTTTGTTTTGCTTTGCTTTGCTTTTTTAGTTTTGCTTTGCTTTGCTTTTGCTTTTTTTGTTTTGTTTTGTTTTGCTTTGCTTTGCTTTTGCTTTTTTGTTTTGCTTTGCTTTTTTAGTTTTGCTTTGCTTTTGCTGTTTTGGGCAGATAAGCAGCGCTCACATTTCTTAAGAAAATATTAAAATGTTTTTTTTTTATTTTATGAATTGAATAAATTATTAGTTTGGTTAAAAGTTTTTTTAGCTTTTATTTGCTTTGTTTTTGTGCTTTGATGTGTTTTTTTTGTTTCACTTTTCTTTGCTTTTTTGTTTTGCTTTGCTTTTGCTTTTTTTGTTTTGTTTTGTTTTGCTTTGCTTTGCTTTTTTTTTTCTTTTGCTTTGCTTTGCTTTTTTGTTTTGTTTCGCTTTTGCTTTTTTGTTTTGCTTTGCTTTGCTTTTTTTGTTTTGTTTTGCTTTGCTTTGCTTTTTTGCTTTGCTTTTTCGTTTTGTTTAGCTTTTCTTTGCTTTTTTGTTTTGCTTTGCTTTGCTTTTTTAGTTTTGCTTTGCTTTGCTTTTGCTTTTTTGGGCAGATAAGCAGCGCTCACATTTCTTAAGAAAATATTAAAATGTTTTTTTTTAATTTTATGAATTGAATAAATTATTAGTTTGGTTGTGTTTGCTGTTTGGTTTTGACAACGTTGATAAATAACTGAATTAGATAAAATTAGATAGCTCTCTGTCAGTTTCTCTCTGATTGATTGATTGATTGTTTGATTTATTTGAGTAACACAGTGTTGTAATTTCCCCAAACATTAGTACAGTCTCTGATTATTATATATCTGAGCTCCTCTAAATAACTCGCCCAGCAAAATAAAGGCGTAATTGATGAGACTCTGTGTCTTTACTGTCAGCTCTGGATACTCCTTCAAGTGCTTGACATGTTATTTCTCGGTTGTCACGGAACAACTGGCAAAAACTGTGTTGTCTGTCAAAGGCGATAATTGGAGTAAAACTACGATGTTTCTTCATGTTTGTATCCATAATGCATATCAGTTCTGGCTGCCGGCCCTCTCTAGGGGTAAGAGAGCGAGCCGATGAGAGGCACTTCACTGTGTCAGTCTGAAAGACTGTGGTCCTTTTGCGTACTTGTTGACGGCGTGACAGGAACTAAGTGACTGGGTGAAAATCACACGTGTGAACGTTGTGTTAGCGCCTGCGGATGACACTGCCGCATGTGTTCTTCCTGCTGCCTTCACCTGGATGCTGGTTCTTAAACCTGAGAGCTGCTATTGTCTGCTGAGAGCCACCTGGGTTGCCATGGCAACCGCTCAGGCACGGGATGATGGTGTGTGTGTGTGTGTGTGAGTGAGTGTGAGGTGTATTATGAAAGGAAGGAGAGATAGGGGCCTCACCTGAATGCTTGGCTGAATCTCTATAACTCGTCTCCAGCCTCTTTGCTCTCAGCAGCTGGACTAAAGCCAAGCACCTGGCATTCTTCAGCTGTGTGTGTGTGCTAAACCTTTCTTAAAACATATTACTTTTGGTTTAAATGTATAAAAATGCTATACAGAGTGGATTTTCTCCAATGAATCCCTTTTAATGACTTAAAAAAAGCTAGTTTTGGAACATGTTAGCTGGTTTGTTGCTGGTCTAAAGTGGTCAGCTGTGACCAAGATGATCTACTAGGTTGAAACTTGGTCCACTTGCTCATAGACCAGCTAGAAACGATGGCAGTGTCCAAATATCATATATAGTGATATGGAAATGTATTTCTGGATTTTATCCGAATCCAGTGCATATATATCCTAGGTTTGATTCTGCACTGTGATTTGATTTTCCCTGTGAACAACAGGAGAGCATCCACTCAGCGGGTGCTAACGCAGATCTCCATAGTAACCATTGTAAACATCCTGTTTAATGAGTCATGTGATTAACCTCTCCCACCTCTGTATAATTAAACTGTAAGGACATACTGTGTTTATTGTGTTCATATTATTATTAAACTCATTTTGTTAATCTCGAATAGCATTTTATTAATGTGTCAGCTTTGAGTTTATGATGTTTATGATCATTACTGCTTCCCTTGGCAGTAAATATGCTGAAATAATTGTTTAAAAACAATAATATATAATTACTATGAGAATCCTTCTTTTATAAAGTGACAAAACAAAGTAAAAAAATAAAACTCTTTATTTTTATTTAAATTAATTTTATGTTCTTCTATTGTATATTTGATACCTTTTTGTTACATGTTTTTGCTTCCTGTACTTGTGTTGTATATTAATACTGAGGTGTCATTTTATACACCACTGACGTCACAAAATGGATCTGCAAAAATAATGATTGTTTTCAAACAGGTATCCTCCAAACACTTTCCTATAGATGCTTGTTTCCACCACAGGATAAAACAAACAAACAAACAAAAACAATAAAACAAACAAACAAAAAAAATAACAATAAACACAGCTAATAGCAGCTTTTTATCTCATAATTCTGACGTTTTATTGCATTTCTGAGTTTATATCTAACAATTCAGGCTTTTTTCCTTGCAATTTTGAGGAAAAAATTAAAAAATAAAGCTCAGAATTCCGAGCTATAAAGACAGAATATAAACTCACATTTCTGAGAAGATAATTGAGCTGTAAACTTGCAACGGCAGAAAAAAAGTCATAATTTTGAGATAAAAAAAATTGCAATTACCATTTTAGTTTTTTATTAAGTGATGGAACCAAAAATAAAAAGGATTGCGGGGATGTAAACTACTAATTTTGAAGAAAAAAAGTCCGAATTCTGAGTTTATCTCGCAATTCTGACTTTTTTAATTTATTTTTTCTTCTCAGAATTGCGAGTTTATATTTCTTTTTAGTACTGTGAGAATAAAGTTTTTGAATTGTGAGATAAAAAGATGCAATTACCTTTTTATATTATTTTTTAACCCATGACGGAAACGAGCTTCAGTCCTTCCCTGCCTGTCATTGGTCAAACCTCCAGAAAGCCCCGCCCCAAACTCATGCCATTGGTTGAGTCGTTGCTATGCTGGGCTGATCGGGATGCTTTAGAAAACCCCACAGACACAGTGTTCATATACTTTGCTGGAATGAGTGGCTTACCTTTTAGTTGTGCATTCAATTGTGAAAAATGATTTTAATATTGAATAAATAAATACACACTCCATCTTTAACTGATCAATATCTTTGTGCCTATCCTTTATCTCTTTAGAAAGAACAAGATGACTTAATTTTGACCCCGGATGGAACGCGGGAGTTTTTGACGTTTGAGATCCCTCTCAATGACTCGGGATCGGCCGGTTTAGGGGTCAGCGTCAAGGGCAATAGATCGAAAGAGAGCCACGCCGACCTGGGCATTTTCGTCAAGTCTATAATCACTGGAGGAGCCGCCTGCAAGGTAAAGAGCAGCTCTCTGATTGGCTATGAGACTCATCACTCTTTTTTAATTTTTTTAATGTTCATATATTCCAATGAAACTTTTAATATGCTCCTGTGTGTGCGATCACAGGATGGGCGTCTGAGGGTCAATGACCAGCTGATAGCAGTTAATGGAGAGTCTCTGCTGGAGAAAACCAATCAGGAAGCGATGGAGGCCCTCCGCAAATCCATGTCCATCGAAGGCAACAAGAGAGGCATGATTCAGCTGATCGTGGCCCGGCGGGTCGCAGGGAGGGGAGAGGTCAGTTGTCCACTGTCTGTAGCATGTACAGTAACCCCTGTTTTACATTCTATTATTTTGCTCTAAACTGTGGTATGAATTGCCAACATGCCCTTGTGAAAAAGACGTGTGCTTAATTGTATTGAATGTGCATTTGTAGTGTGCTTAAAATCTTAAAAGAAAATATACAAAAATAAAACTTTACGTACATACACTAAAATATACACTTTACAAACTATACGCTTTATATAGACCTATTCTCACTTTTAACTAGTTGCTTATCAGCATGCATGCTACTAGCACATTGACTGTTTATTAGTACTTCCGGTATAAAGCACATATTAATGCCTTATTCTGCATGAACGTATTTTAGATTGCTTAATCCACCCCATACCTAAACCTTACTAACTATTAAAAAGCAGCAAATTAGGAGTTTGAGGCAAAAGTCATAGTTAATAGTTAGTTAATAGTGAGAATTGTTCCCCAAACTAAAGTGTGACCAAAAATATATGATTAATGAAATAAAAGGCCACTCAAGTGTACTTGGAGAAAGACACTTTTATGACCATTTCTTAACACACTTAAGTACACTTTTAAATAGTGCAGTTTGTGTTAATGTTAAATGAAAAGTTTTACATTAAAGTACATTTTAAAAAATTGTTTTAACAATCTTTTGGGATGCTTTTTTTAAATGTGTTGACTAACATATTAAAGCAAATGTAAAATATTTGGTTAAAATTGTAGCTATAATTAATTCAATATTGCATTTGACATTAATCAATTTTAAATGTACTAAATTGCAACTTCATTACAAATGTGTATTACAAATATTTTTAAATAAATGAGATACAGGTTTTTGTGAAATTAAGTAATTATGAAATGACACATTAAAATGTACTTAAGTGGGTCAAAAACACTCGGAAGTTCAGCTAACTGCATTTAATATAAACTTATACTCTAATACATTTTCATTTAATTTCAATTATATAATATGAAGTTAAGTGTCCAAAAACGTTAGAATCACTTTACACTTAAGTATATTCTTTTAAAGCGTATTATTTTAAGTATGTTATAGTTTACTTTTTTCAGAAGGGTGTAGCAAGTTTTTTATTTACTTATTTTTTACTAGAAAAAAAAATGTAATGAAAAAACACAAACAGACCATTTTGTGTCTGTCTGCTTGAAGGAAATTTCTGGAAACACATGCCACAATGAGAATCGCATTTTCCTATTGTTACAACCACCTGGCTCTAGGTGAAGCAACATTACAAAGGGGAGGCCACACATGGAATTAAATTTAACAAATAAACTTTTAATCAAAAAATAAATCGAGATAAGAAATACAAGAAACAAAGTGAAGATACATAAAGAAAAAGAAGAAAACTATCCAGGGCTGAAGAGCAAAGATAAACAACACCTTCGCAGAACAACACCACCTGGTGGACAAATACAAAAACACTCTGGGTCGTAACACTATTAAAGGCAAATATGTCGAATAATTTCCTCTAATTAGGCAATGCATTAACCTCACTAAATGTGATCAGACTTATTCAGAATGACAAATCGTGGAACTTGGGAAACCACCCAATTATTCCAATGTTTCGTCCTTATTGTATGATTTTTGTCAGTAGGTGGCGCCATCACAAAACCGCTTGCGTGTTTTCACGGTATTGTGGCGATGATACCTAGAAAGTTTAATTTATCATACAGTTCCAAAGGTTCAGTCTTCCCGATTGACATCCTCTTGACCAAATGTATTTGTTTTGATGCATTGCATGTGAATGGTTTGGTGTATTAAAAAAGTTTTATTAATATTTGCCCAACATGAAGCCTGAAGATTAATCTGACCCAAATTTGGGGATGACAGCTGAAGGAAAAATTTAGAAAGTGTGTTTCGACAAAATGCTGGAAGGTGTAGTGTGGCATAAATTGAAACATTGAACTCTGCATGACCTAAGGAATCAGAAACATTGGTTTTTACGGATGTGAGAGTTTCGATAGCGATTTGAGAGATTTGCAGTGAAATTGGCAACCAGAAACCAATTTTTTTACAGTATGATTCTTGGGGCTGCCATAGACTTTAATGCAGCATAGTTTTAAACTAACAGACAATAGTTCAGTGCCGGGTCCTTAAATTCTGATGGTGAAAATGGCTTTCGTCCTGCATAGAGCTGGACTGACAGACAGACAGAGTTGAGTAGAGTGTGCAGACGGGGAAGTTTGACTGCAGAAAAAGTGAATTAAAGTGAGTAGTTCTTATCAGACAGACGCAGGAGACAGAGAGAGAGAGAGAAAGTGACACGAGGGGTGTGAGTGACGGATTGCGATCGAAAGCTATTTGACCGCTGAAATGCTCATGCTGATTTATACTGATAACAGATGGCAGTATGAAATATCAAATATCAACTTCAGATGCCGTCTTTTCCATCCCCCCTGTTTCCCCAATGCAATCCTTTGGATGTGTGTTTGTGTTTGTGTTTTTTTTCCCCGCACCGAGTCATAACATCTGAAAGTGTAATCTAACACTTATCTTTCTAAAGAATATACGACAGGCGCTTTGAAGGCGATGACATTCAGAATGATGACTGCTTATGGAAATGAGACGACTGGTGTCGAGTGGAGTGGATGTTTCCCAGAGGAGAAAGCTATTGCTCAGAACTTGCTCTTTCAGAGCTCAGGGGACTTAATGGAGTTTCTTTTAGATATCAGCTTTGTCTCGGATTTTCTTTAAATTTATTGAGATGAATAAAAATAGACAGCAACAAGGCACTGTTGGCTTACAATAAGAGTACAGTGCTTTAAAATGAAAGCGGATGCTATTGCTCAGATCATTTGCTCTTTGAAATATTTGATGAGGAATGTTTGAAGTCATGATGAAGCAGCACAGTTTTAGACATGCATGAGATGTGTGCTGAAACTCACTGGTTAGTTTATCCATTAGACTATTTTCAACCACATACTGTTTGTTTGTTTATTTATTTATTTATTTTCAAACATGTAAATATACATATACTACTGTTCATAAGTTTGGATCTGTAAGATTTTTTAGTGTTTTTAGAAAGAAGTCTCTTTTGCTTACCAAATCCGCATTTATTTGATCTAAAATACAGTAAAAACAGTAATATAGTGAAATATTATTACAATTTAAAACAGCTGTTTTCTATGTGAATATCTATTAAACTGTAATTTATTCCTGTAATGCAGCGCTGAATTTTCAGCATAATTACTCCAGTCTTCAGTGTCACATGATCTTCAGAAATCATTCTAATATGCTGATTTACTGCTCAAGAAACATTTCTGATTATTATCAATGTTGAAAACAGTTGTGCTGCCCTATATTTTTGTGGAAACTGTGATGCATTTGATTTTTTCAGGATTCTCAGATGAATAGAAATTTTAAAAGAACAGCATTTATTTGAAACAGAATCTTGTAGCATTGTAATCATATTTACTGTCACTTTTGATCAATTTAATGCATCCTTGCTGAATAAAAGTATTAATTCAAATAAATAAATAAATAAATATATTTCTGGCCTTAAACTTTTGGAAAAAAAATAATAATAATTTGAACAAAAAATACACACTTGTGTTTATGTATTCTTAGCTTATTGCCACTCAGTGGATGAATTTACTGTGAAATCTGACAAGTACATTTTCACTGCAAAGTGTCATGTGTAAAAACATGATGAGAAATAAGAATGTAAAACATTCTAAAAAAGTTGCATAAAAAATTACACGGGTTTAGAAAACACTTGTTTTGAAAACACATCTTACACATTGCTATTCATCAGAGCTTTTCCTCATATGTAGGCAACCTCGTTTGTTGATGAATCTGACTGCTCTGCTCGTGCTGTATTTGTATTTGCGTGCATCCAGTGAAGACAACACAACAGATATAATAAATAGTCTTTCTTTTATCTTTTGTACCCAGTCTTTCTCTTCCTGCAAACTCAGTCTCTTGTAATCATTCACGGATGTACACAGAGAAACCTGCGACACACACCAAGAGTGCACTGCTGAGCTCAGATCAGCCTTTATTAGCGGCTGTGTGGAGTTGATTGGTCCTGTTTGAGAGCAGCAGACCTCACGCTGACTTCCTGTCCCCTCAAACACACACACACACACACACACGTACGTCCCATCCATCCTCTCTCGCTCTTCCCAACCAAGGTCACCCGTCGCCTTCAGGAACACCCGGGCTCAAGGTCGCTCTTATCTGTCTGTCAAATGAGGATGAGGACGGTTGCTTTCATCCTTCTCATCAAACTTTGAAGTGCAGCCGGGCTCCCGCTGTGTACCAACATACACCATAAATTGTGCTTTGATATGACATTCAGAGAGAGAGGGAAAGCTGAAATAAGAAAAAAGAGAGATGAAAAGAATAGTGAAAGTGGAAAGAAGAGGAGAATGATGGGTAGTGAGAGATTGCAGAGGCCACTGAAGGAATCAGGGACTGTGTGGAGGGAGACAGCAGCGCTGCTACTGTCATACAGCAAATGCAGGAAAACAGAGGCCAGCATTAAAATGAATAAGATCCATCACTGTCCTCTGGCCTGTGTGTTTATGTGTGTGTGTGTGTGTACTCGATTATGTTTGGGAGAAGCACGTTCTCTCTTTAGTCCTGTCCTGAATGTGAATCGATGTCCTACACTGTCAGTCTAAAGCTCCTTTGTTCCAAAATACAGCAAGTTCATTAGTATTCATACGTTAAGTGTGGTTCTACTACAAATTTATTTTTATATGTTTGCATAAACACTAAACACCTACATCTGAAATGTATGCATATTGTGTATGAACATTTTCAAAGTGCATGTTTTACAAATACTATTATGTTCGTACATTATTGATTTTACTGTATTAATAGGTTGATTTTATGATATATAATAAGTAACTAATTAAAAATGCTCAGTGTCGTCATTCATTCATTCATTCATTCATTCTACCAATGCCTAAACTTTCAAATGTTAGAATCATGTAATTATTTATATATAGACACACACACTTTAAAATTTACAAATCTTAAAAATATACACACTTCTATATATTTTTGAGTAGTGTTTTTATTAACTAAAACGCAAGTGTAATTGAAATAACGCTGAAGTAAAATACTGGATAAAAACTCAGAAAATTAGAGATGTTACTAACTGGAATAACTAATTAAAATAAAACAGGTTTAAGTTGAAGTACACAAATAACTAAAACCGAAATAGATGACAAAAGCACATGACAAAATTAAATTAATACTTTAATAGTAAATAACGCTGTTGTTGAGAAGTGTTTAGGTTAGGGGAGGGACTCGGATATAATTATACAAATATATTCATAAATATATAAAGGTATTAAAATATGAAAGTTATTTTATGTTTCTAAAGCTGAGCGTACATACATACTTTAATATGTTAGTTGTTGTCACTACGTTTATGTAATATGCTTCAGTGTCTATAAAACCATCTAAACTTAACATATGAATACTAATGAGATGAGGCTGCATAGGAAGCTGTCTTCAGATACATATGATGCAACTTCAGATTTTGATATCTTAGAAGGCAGCATCATTTCTTCCAACCTTTTGGAGCAGCGTTTGTGTCTTGAGCGCCTTTAATGCTTTCAAAAGCTGTCTAGGATGGCATTTTATGATTTCAAGATGTGAAGTGCTTCTATCTGAAGGCTCTTGCACTTTCTGCTCATAGATGGAACTTGGAAAGGCCTGACATGCAGAGAGTGACCTGATTTTGTCACAATTACAGTAGAGCCAAAGGCTCAAACTGTAAATGAAGGGTTTAATAATCAGCCGCTGACTTGAGTGAAAGGCTCTTGTCTGAAATTAGTTTCAAATTGAGAAGTGAAGCGGAGAATCTTGACTATCTCTCAGACCGCCTTTGGTTATTGAAGCAGTGATGTTCTTCGTAAGGGATTGTCGTGACCCAGATAATGATGTAATGTATTATTGGTCATTGCGTTTTCTTCTTCAGTTCAATAATTGAGGCTGAGCTTCAGAGAGGCGGCGATTCCAATCGATGGCTTTCGGTTTCTATTAATATAAGGTCAGAAGTTCTCAGGCAGTTAAAAGTCTTGCAGTCATTTGAATTCAATTAATTTCTTAAAATACTTTAAAACTTGTTTATGTTGCACGACTTTGAGTTTTACCCCTGTCATAGTCAAATTACGGGACAAAAACAATATTAATTTTAGTACAATTTAAGTAAAAAAAAATGGAGGTTTCAGTAATTGATGCACTTAATATTCTTATTTCTATTATAAATGTTTATCAAAGTTCAGCAGAGTGTTCAAAGACAGCCTCTGAGGATTGTGGGTAATTGGAAGTGTATGTTCCTCCTCATAAAGGTCGGCATCTGAGCCTATCAGCACTGGATTATTGAAATGAGAAATTAATACATTACCCCGGATTGAATGTGTCCTATTAGTTTTCCACGCCTCTAGTGTGCTGTTAAACTGGCTTGTGTTCGTTTGTGACACTGTGCCATCATTACACTTGAATCAAGAAGTGTTTGTGACATAAGAAGAAATGACCTGGGAGTGACTTTCCTGTGCGTTTAGCTGTGAAATGTTTTAGAGTTGAATGTTATAGGGTTAAAGTTAAGTGCAAAAATTTTATTGAGCTAAAAAATATTATAGGTATTTATTTATTTGTTTTTACATATTATTTGTATGATTCATATATTTTTATAGTATATTATTTGTAGTTTCTATACATTGTGCCACAAAAAATAAAGTAACAGTAAGTAAATATTGAGCTTGACATAATGAAGCATAATGAAAACATCATGA